>NC_091336.1:18487124-18512124 GCF_038502225.1 Cherax quadricarinatus
GCTGCGTCTTGCTGCTGCTGCTGCGTCTTGCTGCTGCTGCTGCGTCTTGCTGCTGCTGCTGCGTCTTGCTGCTGCTGCTGCGTCTTGCTGCTGCTACTGCGTCTTGCTGCTGCTACTGCGTCTTGCTGCTACTGCGTCTTGCTGCTGCTACTGCGTCTTGCTGCTGCTGCTGCGTCTTGCTGCTGCTGCTGCGTCTTGCTGCTGCTGCTGCGTCTTGCTGCTGCTGCTGCGTCTTGCTGCTGCTGCTGCGTCTTGCTGCTGCTGCTGCGTCTTGCTGCTGCTGCTGCGTCTTGCTGCTGCTGCTGCGTCTTGCTGCTGCTGCTGCGTCTTGCTGCTGCTACTGCGTCTTGCTGCTGCTACTGCGTCTTGCTGCTGCTGCTGCTGCTGCTGCTGCTGCTTCTGCGTCTTGCTGCTGCTGCTGCTTCTGCGTCTTGCTGCTGCTGCTGCTGCTTCTGCGTCTTGCTGCTGCTGCTGCTGCTGCTGCTTCTGCGTCTTGCTGCTGCTGCTGCTGCTGCTTCTGCGTCTTGCTGCTGCTGCTGCTGCTGCTGCTTCTGCGTCTTGCTGCTGCTGCTGCTGCTGCTTCTGCGTCTTGCTGCTGCTGCTGCTACTGCTTCTGCGTCTTGCTGCTGCTGCTGCTGCTGCTGCTGCTGCTGCTGCTGCTGCTGCTGCTGTACCAGCAACAAATAAAAAGTTTCTCGTTTAATAGGGTGATAAAAGCTGCTTGAGACGACTCTAAGACGCCGCCGGACGACGTGACGACCCAGCAGGAGAAAGAACGACCCTGATAACCCTGCGGAGGGACTACCTTGCCAGCCCCGAGGAACGAAGACGACCTTAACAGCCCCGAGGAAGGAAGACGGCCCTAACAGCCCCGAGGAAAGAAGATGACCTTGATAGTAATGAGAATGAATGCGACCTTGACAGCCCTTAGGAATGAAGACGACCTTGACAGCCCTTAGGAATGAAGACAACCTTGAGAGCCCCGAGGAACGAAGACGACCTTGACAGCCCTTAGGAATGAAGGCAACTTTGGCAGCCCCGGGGAACGATTATGACCTTGACAGCCCTTAGGAATGAAGACAACCTTGAGAGCCCCGAGGAACGAAGACGACCTTGACAGCCCTTAGGAATGAAGGCAACTTTGGCAGCCCCGGGGAACGATTATGACCTTGACAGCCCTTAGGAATGAAGACAACTTTGGCAGCCCCGAAGAACGAAGACGACCTCGATAGCCCCGAGGAACGAACATGACCTCGACAGCCCCGAGGAACGAACACGACCTTTACAGCCCTTATGAACAAAGACGACCTTTAAAGCCCTGAGGAACGAAGACGACCTCGACAGCCCCGAGGAATGAGAACGCTCGTGACAGCCCAGAATAATAAAAGCGACACTGATAGCCCCTAGGAAAAAGAAGAAAGACCTTGACGACTCAGAGTAAATAAGGACGACCTTCATTAACAAGAACGCTAAGGTCGACTTTGTCATCTAATGATCACTGCATCATTTAACGAGACGTTTTAACGTCCAAAAATGACGTTCCTTCGAGGTGAGGAGAGAGCTGAATATTGGTAGTTCTGTCACCTAACTCTATGTGCGTTGAATACAGGTTCAATTTACTTGCCTTTAAGATGCCTGATCATATGTCCCAAATCTGCACACTGCCATAACAACATACTGGAGTGAGAGATACGGGAGGAAGTGTAAAATAAACCCAGTGAGGAGCAAGGGAGTGGTGGGAACAATAAGGGAACACTGTATCAACATCCTGGGTCCTAGACTGTTCAACATCTTACCAGAGGATATCAGAAACATGGCTGGAACAAGTGTAGAAGCCTTCAAGAAGAAACTGTACAAGTATCTCCACCAGGGGGCTCTGGTGGCCTGGTGGTTAACGCTCTCGCTTCACACGGTGAGGGCCTGGGTTCGATTCCCAGCCAGAGTAGAAACATTGGACGTGTTTCTTTCCACCTGTTGTCTATGTTCCCCATCAGTAAAATGGGTACCTGGGTGTTAGTCGACTGGTGTGGGTCGCATCCTGGGACACTGACCTAAGGAGGCCTGGTCACAGACCGGGCCGCGGGGGCGTTGACCCCCGGAACTCTCTCCAGATAAACAGATAAGGTCCCAGATCAACCAGGCTGTGATGAATATGTGGGGCAGAGGCCCGCTGCCCCCACATATTCATCACAGCTAATAATGTTATTTTCCCCCTATAATCTACCTTGTCTACCTTGCTTTCGTAAGGTGAAGTCCGGAATCTCTCCTTAATTCATGGTATAACTTAACTAATCTTTGAGGACAATTGTGTTGCAAAGGTCTACAAAGGTTTATACCATGAATTAAGGAAAGATCCTGGACTTCACCTTACGAAAGCAAAGGAAATGCGACAGTAATTATGGACAAGGTAGATTATAGTGGAAAAATAAACATGATATTAGGAGGCAGGGAAACTCACGCCTCTCTTAAAACACCTCTCTCTCTCTCTCTCTCTCTCTCTCTCTCTCTCTCTCTCTCTCTCTCTCTGTCTCTGTCTCTGTCTCTCTGTCTCTCTGTCTCTGTCTCTGTCTCTCTCTCTCTCTCTCTCTCTCTCTCTCTCTCTGTCTGTCTGTCTGTCTGTCTCTCTCTCTCTCTCTCTCTCTGTCTGTCTGTCTGTCTGTCTGTCTGTCTGTCTCTCTCTCTCTCTCTCTCTCTCTCTCTCTCTCTCTCTCTCTCTCTGTCTCTCTCTCTCTGTCTCTCTCTCTCTCTCTGTCTCTCTCTCTGTCTGTCTGTCTGTCTGTCTGTCTGTCTCTCTCTGTCTGTCTCTCTCTCTCTCTGTCTCTCTCTCTCTCTCTCTCTCTCTCTCTCTCTCTCTCAGACAGCCTCGAGGTATACAAGTGAGAGAGAGGAGCAACATTCAGGTATATAATATATATAAATGGTTTAGAAAACCGATAAGTCGAGGAGCGAAACACTTGGAGAGCATTTGCGAATCTTTTCTGTGGAAACGTTTCGCCAGCCAGTGGCGTCTTCAGTCCAGTACAGTCCGGTACAGTTAGGTATGTACTTCCGAAACGTTTGGGCTACACAGTAGGCTTCTTCAGTCACAATGCTCAAGACTATGGAACCGACACTTCTCAAGGATGTGGGACTGACCTCCTCAACTCTACCTCTTCAAGACGGACGGACTGATCATGTCATCAGTACCTCTCCTCTGCTTCTCTCTCCGTATTTACTCACCTCTGTATTCGACTGACGAAGTCTACTGTGTAGGCAAAACTTCTCGGTAATAAAAATATATAAGTGCTGCATATGCCTCTTAGTGATCTAGATTTCTCGTACTAATACAAAAAAATAACAGAAATATTCCCCCCACTGTGTAAACATAGAAATATTCCCCTACTGTGTAAACATAGAAATATCTCCTCACTGTGTAAACAAAAATATTCCCCCACTATGTAAACAGAAATATTCCCCCACTGTGTAAACATAGAAATATCTCCCCACTGTGTAAACATAGAAATATTCCCACACTGTGTAAACAGAAATATTCCCCCACTGTGTAAACAAAGAAATATCCCCCCACTGTGTGAACAGAAATATTCCCCCACTGTGTAAACATAGAAATATTCCCCCACTGTGTAAACAGAAATATTCCCCCACTGTGTAAACAGAAATATTCCCCCACTGTGTAAACAAAGAAATATCCCCCACTGTGTAAACAGAAATATTCCCTCACTGTGTAAACAAAGAAATATCCTCCCACTGTGTAAACAGAAATATTCCCCCACTGTGTAAACATAGAAATATCTCCCCACTGTGTAAACATAGAAATATTCCCCCACTGTGTAAACATAGAAATATTCCCCCACTGTGTAATCAAAGAAATATTCCCCCACTGTGTAATCAAAGAAATATTCCCCCACTGTGTAAACAGAAATATTCCCCCACTGTGTAAACAAAGAAATATCCCCCACTGTGTAAACAGAAATATTCCCCCACTGTGTAAACAAAGAAATATCCTCCCACTGTGTAAACAGAAATATTCCCCCACTGTGTAAACATAGAAATATCTCCCCACTGTGTAAACATAGAAATATTCCCCCACTGTGGAAACATAGAAATATTCCCCCACTGTGTAAACAAAGAAATATTCCCCCACTGTGTAAACAGAAATATTCCCCCACTGTGTAAACAAATATTCCCCACTGTGTAAACAAATATTCCCCACTGTGTAAACATAGAAATATTCCCCCCCACTGTGTAAACAAGCTATAACAAAGGTTTTATATTATTGATGACATTCACTAGTGTAAAGTTGAGAGTGAGGGTCTAGGCACTTCAGAACTGCTAATTGCATTCGTCTGTATTTGACTGAGGAAGCCTACTGCGCAGGAGAACCGTTTCTGTCGATATATTCCAGGTGTTACTCGTGTAAATTTTGCATTACGACTCAGGATTGTTGGATTTTACGTAAATGTTAAGGATCTGACAGTTTGATAATGGCAGTTTGTTTTGGTGTATTTTCTGTCTTCATGTCGGTGTGAGGTCGACTCATATCATGTCAGTGCTGAGTTGACTCACATCATGTCGGTGTGAGGTCGACTCACATCATGTCAGTGCTGAGTTGACTCACATCATGTCGGTGCCGAGTTGACTCGCATCATGTCAGTGCTAGATTGATTCACATCAAGTCAGTGCTAGGTCGACTCACATTATGTCAGCGCTAGGTTGACTCACATCATATCTACAACAGACCAAAACATTTCGCCCCTCAGGGCAAAACATAATCACATTTTTCATATAATTTGTGCTAGAGGTAATGTAAACCTTTGTAACAGATACCAACAAATTGGTTTAGATAGATAATTGAACAAACACTACGATATATGTATTAGAAAACCTTTCCGACTTGGTACTTTGATGTGATCAAGGTCGCAGGACCGAAACGTCTTCTTATTAGAAAATGTTTTGTTCCTGCGACTTATGTCCTAGTGTTTATTCAATTGTCTTTGTAAACCATTAACTGGAGATGAATAGCCTTGTATCAAGGGCCCTTAACAATCATCAAGGCCCCCCTTAAAGAGTGAGTACCTAATTAATAGGGGGTCTGGCCTCGGGAGCAGGTGACTGAGCTGTGACGTTCACTGTATAGTTGTGGACGCGGAGCCTTTTTGAGGGACGTTAGGTCCAGGGGCGGCGCCCCCCTGGCTGGGTTACTTATGCAGATTGTCTGGTGCCTGGGCCCTTCTGCAGGTCGTAACCCAGCAGCACTTCCGGCAGCACGCCTTACGACCCCCAGCGTTATGCAAACGACCACTGATTCTCCCATTGTGCCTACGGTGACGCCCCGCTTGTCGCTCTATTCTGCCCAGCTTTGTCAAGTTGTAATTGTCGTTGATATGGTGGAAGAAGCGGCTGTCATCTGTTGCGCTGACAGCTGACACCCTACACGTCTTTCCGACGTCTGTTTACCAGCCATGGGCCTCCTCATTGTCTCGTTAGGTTATACTCAAATAACCCGCACATAGGAGACGCTTATGAAGACGTTTCGGTCACCGAAACGTCTATGTGCAGGCTATTTGTGTATTGTGCAAGGTATAAAATACCGACAAGATGAAAGTTGAGACACATGTGCAACATCTGGGTATCTTTATTGTAGACGTTTCGCCATCCAGTGGTTTTATCAATACAAATTCTAGGACATAATTAGTAGAAAGAAGAACTATATACAAAAGATGAGGTAATCAGTCCCTCAGCCTTGGAGTTAGTGTTCACAGCATCGTGTTGGAGGAGAATCTGAAGCAAAGGCAAGAAGACTGGCGGTTATATAGGCGTCAGTGGATAGGGACGGGCAGCAGACGAGGGCAAAGTCACTGGTAGGCGGGATTCCCCAGTGGAAGTAGGTCCTACCTAAAGGGATGGGTTAGTTGTAGCAGCCGTGAAGAAGGTCTTGTAGATGTCCTCTGAATCTGTATTGATAAAGCCACTGGATGGCGAAACGTCTACAATAAAGATATCGAGATGTTGCGCATGTGTTTTAACTTTCATATCTGTGTACTGTTCCATTCACGGTATTGTGCCTTTTTTGTTCTCCTTTCCTGTTAGGTCAGGTTACGTTCGTCAGGAAACAGAACAAGTGTTTCCTGACGCGGGTCTTAGTCATATAATGGCCCACAGCTAGAACTTTTAGTCATCTGACCGAGGCCTTCCACTGGACTACCCCTCCACCCTTTTAAAAATTATGGTTATAATTATAACCCATAGGAATTAACTTATCAAGTAATATCTCGTCTCCTAGGCTTCTTTCTTTTATGTGCTTCACAGGAGACTGTCTCCTAGCACTTATCTCTTAGATTTCAGCTCTCCAAACATGCAACTCTCCTGGTTTCGTGTCTTGGGATAGTTTCTCCTAGGTGCCTCATAGGAGACTGTCTCCTAGCACATATCTTTTAAAAGTCTGTTTCTCAGCTCAGGCATTTTCTCCTGGGTATCCCATAGGAGACTGTCTCCTGTCTTCAGGTATCTGTCTGTAATTTATTTGTCTAAAAAATGAGTTGTCATTTTGTTTATCCCTTCTTGTGAGTTATCAGCTCTGTGCTTTCAGTGAATGAAATGAAAGTTCGTCATTCCTTAAATAAAGACGTGAAGCGAATTTTTAAAGATATACGAATTCCTTTATTTTCTTTACATGCGTGACTTTGTAGATAAATGGTTCAGAGAACCGACAAGTTGATTAATTAGACACATTTGCAACACCTGGGTATCTTTATTGAGGAAACGTTTCGCCACACAGTGGCTTCATCAATCCATACAAAGGAGAATGGTGAAGAACAGGAGGAGTTTGAGGTAATCAGTCCCTCAGCCTTAAGTTGATGTAATCAATCCAGCAATCTGGAAAAGAATACAGCATATGTGCGAAGAAGTGGCTTATATACTGTAGGCAGGTGAGGTGCAGCAATCGTAGGTGGTGTCACGTCTGCCAAATCCAGATGTGGAAGTAGATCATGACTAAAGGTCAGGCAAGTGAAGAATTCCTTGTATTAAGATCCCAAGATGTTGTCGTGTCTGACAGGAATGTCGGTTCTCTGAACTTTATCGACATTCCTGTCAGACACGACAACATCTTGGGATCTTAATACAAGGAATTCTTCACTTGCCTGACCTTTAGTCATGATCTACTTCCACATCTGGATTTGGCAGACGTGACACCACCTACGATTGCTGCACCTCACCTGCCTACAGTATATAAGCCACTTCTTCGCACATATGCTGTATTCTTTTGCAGATTGCTGGATTGATTACATCAACTTAAGGCTGAGGGACTGATTACCTCAAACTCCTCCTGTTCTTCACCATTCTCCTTTGTATGGATTGATGAAGCCACTGTGTGGCGAAACGTTTCCTCAATAAAGATACCCAAGTATTGCACATGTGTCTAATTTATTTACGTAGCTTTGTCGTTAAGATACGTTCAACTTTTTTTTTTTGTTAACTGATCGAACATTTCAGTAAGGAAACTGTTTAGTTCTCTCTCTCTCTCTCTCTCTCTCTCTCTCTCTATTTCTCTAATTTCTACCTTCTTGTTTAAATCTTTTAATGAGTTTTCACTTTTATGTCTTCCCGGATTTTCTCCTTTTCCTAGCATTTTTATTTCTTTCTTTGCATTTTTTCCTGCGCTTTTCCTAGCATTTCCTCCTTCCCTTCCTACGCATTTCTATCCCATCCACCCCCTCCTCCCTCTTCTAGCGCCTCATATATCCTACGTTTTTATCACGCCGTCACCTTACTCCGCCAGCGGTATGCTGATCAACACTGACTACTGTTCCTACTACTAGCGTGTGTTTGTCTTCAAACCACTCCAGAATATTGGAACCTCCGCAAAATTCTCATTCTGCATGCCGGTCACGGCCAGTTTTCTATTCTCTGCATTTTTTTTTTTTCGATAAGTTAGTGTCATATGTATCCAAAAAAAATTGACCAATGATGTTTTGATTTTTGGTTTAATGAAAATGACGAAATAATGGGATTTTTGGATAGGTAAGGAATTAGTATTTTTTTTTAATGTTTATTAAGGGGGTAGAGGGGAGATGTGGCACTTGGGGTGGTACTGTGGATTGGCACTAAGGGAGGCACTGAGGGGAGGCACTAAGGGGGGGAAAGGGGGTGTGGCACCTTCACATGCATGTCGAGTGCCGCGTCTGGGGGCGCCAGATTTCCCCAGAGTGTCATCTCTGCCGCCCCCCGATCATTGACTCACAATTGCACACCTTCCCCACCACCTCCACCTCAGCCCACACCCACGCCCACCCCCACACCTCGACCCCCCTCCTACGCCCACCTTCACCCACGGCCACCCCTCACCTAAACCCCCACCCACACCTCGACTCTTACCCACGCCCACCCCCACACCTCGACTCCTACGAACGCCCACGCCCACACCTCGGCCCACCTCCTACGCCCACCCTCACTTCGACCCCTACCCACGCCCACCCAAACACTTGGACCCACCTCCTATGCCCACCCTCACCCACGCCCACCCCCACCTTAACCCTCACCCACACCTCGACCACTACCCACGCCCACCCCCACCACGACCCACCACCCACACCACGACCCACCACCCACACCACGACCCACCACTCACACCACAACCCACTACTCACACCACGACCCACCACTCACACCACGACCCACCACTCACACCACGACCCACCACCCACACCACGACCCACCACTCACACCACAACCCACTACTCACACCACGACCCACCACTCACACCACGACCCACCACTCACACCACGATCCACCACGACCCACCACTCACACCACGATCCACCACGACCCACCACGACCCACCACTCACACCACGATCCACCACGACCCACCACGACCCACCACGACCCACCACGACCCACCACGACCCACCACCCACAAATCTCAGTTCCTGTCATCCACGTGTCAAGCTTTATTTCCTTCATTAATAAATTACAAATATTTCCCTTCTGAAAACTAAACTTCGAACGTTTTTATTTATTAACTAAATTTCTTACCTTAAAAAAATGTGACTGAAAAAAATCTCTTAAAAAAAAAATACACAGAAGACAAATTACCAATCTATATAAACGATTTTTTTAATAAATAGATTAAAAAACATTTTGGAAAAAATCAAGAATATGAGAAATGGTTTCCATAATTTTTTTTTATCTAAACAGAAAATAAATTAACACTGTGGACAATATTTATTTATAGAAATTTATGTTCGTTAAACTGTTACCTGGAGTTTACTTGGAGAGGGTTTCGGGGGTCAACGCCCCCGCGGCCCGGTCTGAGACCAGGCCTCATAGTGGATAAGGGTCTGATCAACCAGGCTGTTACTGCTAACCGCAGTGGCAGCAGAAACTGGCTGTTTCCCTGTGGTAGTCTCTGACACGCGGGATGCTGCTTAGGGAAGTAGGTACCGGTGGTGGGGGAGGAGGAGGAGGAGGTGAAGGAGGTGTTTGGGAGGTGGGGGAGGTGGAGGAGGTGTAGGGGAGGAAGGGGAGGGGAGGATATGTTGGGGGAGGAAGGGGAGGTAGACGAGGTTTAGGGGAGGATGGTGAGGTGGAGGAGGTGTAGGGGAGGAAGAGGAGGTGGAGGAGGTGAAGGGGAAGGAAGGGGAGGTAGGCGAGGTGTAGGGAGGGGGTCGACGTAGGATGGAGGAGGAGGGAAGGTGCTAGCGGTGGAAATACTGTGCCGAGATTCAGTTAGTGTTGGCGTTTGTTGTTGTAACTCTGGTTGTGGGAGCCACCAGTTACTTGCTAGGAGGGAGAGGACACGTGACTTGTTTGTTGAAATAGTGTATATTCTCTCTCTCTCTCTCTCTCTCTCTCTCACACACACACAAGGATCCCAATTGAAATAAGTCACTAACTTTTTGGTGGATTATCATAGGTACTTTACATTACCTATAATAATTATATTTATGTGTACCTGTGCCTACTAACTCCCCTTCTGCAGTATACATACAGTTTACTTAAGAGATTGCCTTTCTAGATTCTCACATCATGACTTGTGATAAAGTCTCTCTCTCTCACCATATAAACACTGGTTTAGTATAAAGGAGCAGCAGGAACTCCATATACAAGAGTTACAACACCCTAAAACAGGATCCACTACCACTGAAAACTTGTGAAAGTGCAATCCTATCAGTGGAGTTTATCTGACTCCTGGAATCTATAAAAAATAGAGGCGTTTAAATCTGTACTATTTATTATATTTATTATATTTATTATATTTAGCGGGTAACATAAGAACATAAGAAATGAGGAACACTGCAGCAGGCCTGTTGGCCCATACTAGGCAGGTCCTTTACAATTCATCCCGCTAACAAAACATTTGCCCAACCCAATTTTCAATGCTACCCAAGAAATAAGCTCTGATGTGCAAGTCCCACTCAAACCCAACCCCTCTCACTCATGTACTTATCCAACCTAAATTTGAAACTACCCAAAGTCCTAGCCTCAATAACCCAACTAGGTAGACTGTAACGTGAAGTCTGTGTTTATATAATCGACGCTTCCATTCAGTATCTAATTATAGATATACAAATAACCCGCACATAGAAGAGAGGAGCTTACGACGACGTTTCGGACCATTTACAAAGTCACTTTGTAAATGGTCCAAATCGGACCGAAACGTCGTCGCAAGCTTCTCTCTTCTATGTGCGGGTTGAACATTAAAATGGCATAAAATACCGACAGGTTGTTAGGTAAGACACATATGCAACAGTTAGGTATCTTTATTTTGAAACGTTTCGCCTACACAGTAGGCTTCTTCAGTCGAGTACAGAAAAGTTGATAGAAGCAGAAGATACTTGAAGACGATGTAATCAGTCCATCACCCTTAAAGTTTTGAGGTGGTCAGTCCCTCAGTCTGGAGAGCATTGTTCCATAGAATGAAACAATATGGAGATGAAGTGACAGGATGGAGCCTATTTATAGCGCCAACAGGTGAGACGTAGGTCACTAGGAGAGGTAAGAACTCAGATGTTGGGAGGTCAGGTCCCTCTCAAATCCAGCCGTTCTCACTAGTAGAGGTTGTACAGACCTACAATCAACTTTTACAACCTCTACTAGTGAGAACGGCTGGATTTGAGAGGGACCTGACCTCCCAACATCTGAGTTCTTACCTCTCCTAGTGACCTACGTCTCACCTGTTGGCGCTATAAATAGGCTCCATCCTGTCACTTCATCTCCATATTGTTTCATTCTATGGAACAATGCTCTCCAGACTGAGGGACTGACCACCTCAAAACTTTAAGGGTGATGGACTGATTACATCGTCTTCAAGTATCTTCTGCTTCTATCAACTTTTCTGTACTCGACTGAAGAAGCCTACTGTGTAGGCGAAACGTTTCAAAATAAAGATACCTAACTGTTGCATATGTGTCTTACCTAACAACCTGTCGGTATTTTATGCCATTTTAATGTTCAACCTGTCAGACACTGCAACACAAGGGTATCTTGGTACAGACCTACAATCAACTTTTACAACCTCTACTAGTGAGAACGGCTGGATTTGAGAGGGACCTGACCTCCCAACATCTGAGTTCTTACCTCTCCTAGTGACCTACGTCTCACCTGTTGGCGCTATAAATAGGCTCCATCCTGTCACTTCATCTCCATATTGTTTCATTCTATGGAACAATGCTCTCCAGACTGAGGGACTGACCACCTCAAAACTTTAAGGGTGATGGACTGATTACATCGTCTTCAAGTATCTTCTGGCAATATAAACACAAATGCAGTATAATGTGATCCTTTATTGACTACGTTTCGCCCACACAGTGGGCTTTTTCAAGTCACAAACAGAACTACCTGGGGTGGAAGGAACGCGAGTATTTATAGTCCGGCTGAGGTCAGGTGAAGAATGCTGCATCTGATGATGTACCGAGTTGGGTTGTAGAGTCTAAAAACTTGGGTAGCTTGGAAAGGAGACTGGACAAGTTTGTGAGCAGACCTTCTACAGTGTTCTTATGTGGGATAGCGATGAAGAAGTTTCTTGGCAAGTGGTTCAGCTATGTTATAGAAGCCACTATTCTGGTTGAAGTTGTCTGATATAGAAATAAGTGATGATTCCAGGATTCTTCGGTATTGGGTGTTGTCTTCTGTGGCGATAAGTCTTGAGTTTCTGTAGTTTATCAAGTGGTTGTGTGAATTACGGTGTTGTACGCAGGCATTCCTTGTGTCGTCAGACCTGCTTGCGTATTGGTGTTCTGAAATACGTGCCACTTGCCAAGAAACTTCTTCATCGCTGTCCCACATAAGAACACTGTAGAAGGTCTGCTCACAAACTTGTCCAGTCTCCTTTCCAAGCTACCCAAGTTTTTAGACTCTACAACCCAACTCGGTACATCATCAGATGCAGCATTCTTCACCTGACCTCAGCCGGACTATAAATACTCGCGTTCCTTCCACCCCAGGTAGTTCTGTTTGTGACTTGAAAAAGCCCACTGTGTGGGCGAAACGTAGTCAATAAAGGATCACATTATACTGCATTTGTGTTTATATTGCCATTGTGTCGGTATTTTATACCATTTATTTCCAAAGTATCTTCTGCTTCTATCAACTTTTCTGTACTCGACTGAAGAAGCCTACTGTGTAGGCGAAACGTTTCAAAATAAAGATACCTAACTGTTGCATATGTGTCTTACCTAACAACTATGTGCGGGTTATTTGTGTATCGTTCCAGTCACGGTATTGTGCCTTTTTTTTTTATTAATTATAGATATCACTGAAAGTGAGGACAGCTTCAATTCCTTGAATCAAGAACCCTAAACTAACATTTTGGCACTTCCCTTCCTCCTTCCTTGAAGTGGCGAAGTGACAGAGCCGACCAGTTCGTAGCTCATTCTCACATAATTCTTAGTTTATACCTCGTATATATCAATTGTATATATCTTCCTATTGGTTAGATTTATATTTCGATTCATTATAAATCTATTTCTATTCATCATCTATTATATATCTATTCTTGTATATCTTCTGATTGTAGATGAATGGTTCAGAGAACCGATAAAGTTGATAAATAAGACACATGTGCAACACTTGGGTATGTTTAATGAGGAAACGTTTCGCCACACAGTGGCTTCATCAGTCCATACAAAGGAGAATGGTGAAGAACAGGAGGAGTTTGAGGTAATCAGTCCCTCAGCCTTGAGTCGATGTGGTCAGTCCATCAATCTTGAAAAGAATACAGCATATGTGCGAAGTAGATTATATACCGTGACACCACCTACGACTGCTGCACCTCTCCTGCCTACGGTATATAAGCTACTTCCCCGCGCACACGCTCTATTCTAACCTTATTATAACAAGCACAACTTAATTTAGCCTAATCCAACTAAATATATTTTAGATAAGTTTACAATAATTTAATAAACACAATAAAATATATTTTTTTTAAGGTCAAAATGATTTTTGCGAAATTATTGCATACACAAATTTTCGCTTGCCTTATTCGGCAAGAATAACTTTGCTTTTTAAGCCAAAATCGCAAGTTTTACGCATTCGGCTCCACACACACACACACACACACACACACGCACGCCGATAAGTGTATTTCTCTCAGCGTGTACATACCATGACCTCACTTGATTCCCTGTGTCAGGGACTAAAGTATTTATGTCTGGTTGTGAAAAAATTACGTTCAGTCTTAATGATCCTCGTGCAGTCGACAGGCTTTAAACCCCATTAACCAGCCACCCATCTACTCACCAATTCATCAACTCTCCCTTCTCTCTCACTCAACAAAGCACCAGGCACTACCGTCAGAACCTAGTTTTCCACGTTAGGTAAGGTACCTAATGACTCTCTCGCCGTCAAGAAGCAATGACAGCAGGAAACTGGCTGGATTATTATTTTATCATTACTACAATAAAAAAAAAAAACAATCGCTAAACCCACAAGGCCCACTGGCTGGGGTTAGGAATCTCTCCCATTATCCCAGTTATTAGTTCCAATTCCCGGCAGCCAGCAAGCCAATGTTAAAAGGAGTGAAGAACATACTCTGTGATGCTAGATTTTAGATTTTATTATCAATAAAAATCAAACTATTTCCTTAAGATTATTAATCAGATATAAAAAAAAAATTAAATATCCTCCAGTGGTCCAGTAAGCGACGTTTCGCCACTGGTTGGCGAAAAGTCTCCGTAATAAAGATACCGAAGTGTTGCACTCGTGTTTCATTCAGAGCATTAGCAAGCTTCTGATTAAGCTCTTTGCAGAGCGAAACGTTGTCTAGTCTCTCTGCTAGCTGTAGGCTACTAATAGCGGTTCAGCTTATTGAGGTCTAGCAGTGGTTCACTGGGGGTGTCTACCAGTGACCCACTGGGTGTGTCTACCAGTGACCCACTGGGTGTGTCTACCAGTAAACCACTGGGGGTATCCACCAGTAAACCACTGGGGGTGTCTACCAGTGACCCACTGGGGGTATCCACCAGTAAACCACTGGGGGTGTCTACCAGCATACTACTGGTGGTGTCTACCAGTAAATCACTGGTGGTGTCTGCCAGTGAACCACTGGGGGTATCTAACAGTGAACCACTGGGGGTATCTACCAGTAAACCACTGGGGGTGTCTACCAGCATACTACTGGTGGTGTCTACCAGTAAACCACTGGTGATGTCTGCCAGTGAACCACTGGAGGTATCTACCAGTAAACCACTGGGGGTGTCTACCAGCATACTACTGGTGTTGTCTACCAGTGAACCACTGGTGGTGTCTGCCAGTGAACCACGGGGGTATCTACCAGTAAACCACTGGGGGTGTCTACCAGCATACTACTGGTGTTGTCTACCAGTGAACCACTGGTGTTGTCTACCAGTAAACCACTGGGGGTATCTACCAGTAAACCACTGGGGGTGTCTGCCTGTGAACCACTGGGGGTGTATACCAGCATACTACTGGTGTTGTTTACCAGTGAACCACTGGTGTTGCCTACCAGTAAACCACTGGGGGTGTCTGGCTGTGAACCACTGGGGGTATCTACCAGTAAACCACTGGGGGTGTCTACCAGTGAACCACTGGGGGTGTCTACCAGTAAACCACTGGGGGTGCCATACATCGAGAAGTGTGTGAAAATGTTGCATTATGAGATTTTTGGCATTTTACTGAGACGACGTTTCGCCCGCCAGTGACTTTTATCAACCCAGGGAACTCAGAATTTAAATGGTGTTCGAAACAGCTCAATAAAATGCAATGATCCGCATTCTCTGTTTAATCAGGATTGTGGAATGATTCTTACTCATATATAGGTAATCAGGTTCGATCCGAGGAAGGGGAAAACGGCTCCACTTCTTTGCATCAAGAGCCCGTCGGGATCATCAAGGCCTACAGTCAGACTGATGACACTCAACTTCTCCTCTCTGGCATTTCCTACGCCCCTTCGCAAAAGAGGGACTTTGAAGCCGCTGAAGGGCTCTTGATCCAAGCAATTCTCGATATTCTCCCTTCCTCGGATCAAACCTGATTGTCTTCAATTCACTTGTGATCTTCAACACCCTTTTCATCTATTATTCTACTACATTTTTTTTGCTTCTCTCTCTTCCCTCTGTTTGTTTCCCCTCTCTTCTTTCTTGCTTTCTCACCTCGTCTTTTTTCTGCCCCCTATCTTAGTTTTGCTGTCTTCTTGTTTACCCTCTCAACAAGGGAAAACGTGTGAACATTAAAATGGTATAAAATACCATTCTTCTCCAGACTGAGGGACTGACCACCTCAAAACTTTAAGGGTGATGGACTGATTACATCGTCTTCAAGTCTCTTCTGCTTCTATCAACTTTTCTGTACTCGACTGAAGAAGCCTACTGTGTAGGCGAAACGTTTCGTAATAAAGATACCTAACTGTTGCATATGTGTCTTACCTAACAAGGGAAAACGTAAAGGAATGGGAGAAGTAAAGGGATGGTAAAAGGAAGAGAAGTACGGTGAAAGGAAAGGGGGGGGGAGGGGGAAGTAAAATCCCCATATGTTTCATAAGTGTTTCAGTTCTTCAACTTGTGGGTTTTCAAAATCATCCATCACATTATAATCAAAACTAAGTGCTGTAACAAAATATGCAGTACATTGTGTCGATATAACCCAGGATGAAGATGTGCTGGGATTTCTAACCCCGGGTAGGGTTAGCCACCCAGTATAACCCAAGAAAGTCAGTGCGTCATCCTGGATTGTCTGTCTTAATTCTATTGTGGTCCTTTAATTTTTGTCCCCCACAGGATGCGACCCACACCAGTCGACTAATACCCAAGTACCTACTCACAGCTAGGTGAACATGGGCAGCAGGATGGATAATGAGAACCTTCAAAACTAGGGATGCCAAGCCCATGATGACACACTTCAGGTAGCTTGTTCTATCTAGGCTGGAATATTGCTGCACACTAACACCACCTTTCAAGGCAGATAAAATTGCTGACCTAGAAAATGTAGAGAACCTTCACGGCACACACAACTGCGATAAAACACCTCAGTTACTGGGAACGCTTGAAGTTCCTCAACCTGTACTCCCTAGAACGCAGGCGGGAGAGGTACATAATTATTTACACTTGGAAAATCCTAGAGGGATTAGTAATAAGCTTGCACACGAAAATCACTCCCTATGAAAGCAAAAGACTCGGCAGAAGATGCAACATCCCCCCAATGAAAAGCAGGGACGCCACTAGCACGATAAGAAGCAACACAATAAGTGTCAGGGGCCAAAGACTATTCATCTGCCAATAGACCCCTGGCTGTCTACAAGAAGGCGCTGGACAGGAACCTAAAGTCCTTACCAGCCGGGATGTGGTTCGTACGTCAGGTTGCGTGCAGCCAACAGTAACAGCCTGGTTGATCAGACCCTGATCCACCATGAGGCCTGGTCACAGACCGGGCCGCAGGCTCGTTGACCCCTGAAACTCTCTTCAGTATACTCCAGGTAAACATGGCTAACGTTTCCACCCTTGCCGGGGACTAAACACGGACCTTCAGTGTGTGAGGCGAGTGCGTTGACAACTGAGCCACGGAAAAACCCAATAAAGTAAACCGATTTCATAAACTTGTCATGCAATGTGTCTAAATATTTATTTAAGCATTATATAAATTTTCTTACAATATTTTAATAATGGTCAAGGACTTCAATGGAAATAAGTCACTTTGACTCTTTTTTGGGTCATCCTGGGTAATGTACACATACACTTCTATGTATGATAATTTATGTTACTGTATTTATGCGTACCTGTACCTGAACAAACTTACTTACAGAACTTATGGGTATACCTGGAGAGGGTTTAGGGGGTCAACGCCCCCGCGGCTCGGTCTGAGACCAGGCCTCATGGT
The DNA here is from genome assembly GCF_038502225.1 of Cherax quadricarinatus. NCBI lineage: Eukaryota > Metazoa > Arthropoda > Malacostraca > Decapoda > Parastacidae > Cherax > Cherax quadricarinatus. Next base: position 18,504,453 of record NC_091336.1, read on the forward strand.
GGATCAGGGTCTGATCAACCAGGGTGTTACTACTGGCCACGCGCAACCCGACGTACAAACCACAGCCTGGCTGGTCAGGTACTGACTTTAGGTGCCTCTCCAGCGCCTTCTTGAAGACAGCCAGGGGTCTATTGGTAATCCCCCTTATGTATGCTGGAAGGCAGTTGAACAGTCTTGGGCCCCTCTAAGATTTTCAAAGATTTTCCAAGGGTACATAAAAAAAATGATAATTAAGACTTACGCTATAATAACTCTGTCAAGTCAAACTGTGAATTATTTCCTTCTGGTGTTCTCTATTTCGTGTGTGAAATTTGTGACTGACGAGGAGGACGAAAAGGAATAAGGGGAAAGAGGATCAAAGATGAAAAAATAGGAGGAAAAATAAGGAAGAGGAAGAAAGTAGAAAAAAAGAAAATAGGGGAAAAAAAGCAGTAGAAAAAAATTAGAACACAAGAAAGTAGAAGAAATAGCAAAGTTTATTTAGGTGAAAATATATACAATGTTTGGATAATTACAATTGTCTTGTATAGTAATACGTGAATAAATTACTTAGAATAAATTCTTAAACTAACATCAATCAATCAATCAATTTTTATTTCCTAAGTACGGATCTCACAGTTAAAATTGAGGTTTGAGATTAGCTTGGTTGGTAGCGTCCTTAGCTCTCGCACTGAGGGTCCGGGAATCGCTCTCCAGCACGGGTGGAAACGTTGGGGCATGTTACCTTACACCTGCTGTCTCTGTTTACCTAGCAGCAAGTAGGTACCTGGGTATTAGTTCAAATTCAAATTCAAAGTTTATTCTCTATAAAGATTACAATGTTGAATTTACAGAATTTGGTTGTTGTGTTGTTTACATGTAGTTAAATAATGATTACAGAGTGTACCACAAGAACGCCTAGCATGGCTAGGCATTACAGAGTGTACCACTAGAACGCCTAGCATGGCTAGGCATTTCGGGCAGACTTAGTTTAATTCTTTATTTTAAAATATTACAAATTATGAGGTAAGTTGGTATTATGGCTAAGTGACTAAATACTAGTTTGTGAGTTTAGCAATGTGAATGCTTTTGTTTTGGCACAGTACATAGTTTCAGTATTGGAGTATCATAGGATTCATTATTTTAAGATTGAGATTAATATTTCTGTTTATGGTCAAATGGGTGAGTGAGTGTAAGTGTGAACCACCAGGTGGTATTCGTGTGTTAGTTGATGGGGTGTATCAGGGAGATAAGATGTTTTCTAATGGTAGTTTTGAAGGTGATGAATGTGTCTGCAGTTCTAGAGTTCTCAGGTAGGGTGTTCCAGATTTTAGGGCCTTTGACATACATTGAATTTTTGTAAAGGTTTAGTCGGACACGGGGAATGTCGTAGAGATGTTTGTGTCTGGTGTTATGCCTGTGGGTTCTGTCACAACTATCAAGAAAGCGTTTTAGGTCAAGGTTGATATTGGAGTTTAAGGTCCTGTAGATGTAGATTGCACAGTAGTAAGTGTGGATGTACTGAACAGGGAGTAAGTTTAGATCTATGAAGAGTGGGGGGGTGTGTTGACAGGGATGGGATTTAGTGATTATTCTTACTGCAGCTTTTTGTTGGGTTATTATTGGCTTTAGGTGTGTTGCTGCAGTTGATCCCCAAGCACAAATAGCATAGGTGAGGTATGGATAAATAAGTGAGTGGTATAGTGTGAGAAGGGCATTTTGCGGCACGTAGTATCGTATCTTGGAGAGGATCCCAACTGTTTTGGATACTTTTTTGGTTATGTGTTGGATATGGGTGCTGAAATTCAAGTTGTTGTCTAGGTATAGGCCTAGGAATTTGCCATCATTATGTCTGGTAATTAGAGTGTTGTCAATCTTAATGTTAATTTGTGCATCTCCTGCTCTGCTACCAAACATAATATAGTAGGTTTTGTCAGTGTTAAGCGTAAGTTTATTGGCTGTCATCCAAGTCGATATTTTGATCAGCTCCTCATTAACAATGGTGTTGAGGGTGGCAAGATTAGGGTGAGAGATGACATAAGTCGTGTCGTCAGCAAAGAGAATGGGTTTCAGGTGTTGGGATACGTTTGGAAGATCATTGATGTATATGAGGAAGAGCAGGGAACCAAGGACACTTCCCTGCGGAACTCCAGTATCAAGTGGCCGTGTTGTTGATGCTGTGTCTTTAATGGTAACATACTGATACCTATTAGTAAGGTAAGATTTGAAATAAGCAAGCGCATGGCCTCTTATACCGTAATGGTCAAGTTTGTGGAGTAGGATGTCGTGGTCTACTGTGTCAAAAGCTTTTCTTAGGTCAATAAAAATTCCTAGTGGATATTCCTTATTTTCCAATGCTGTGTAAAGCAGATCTAGCATTTTTATGATTGCATCATTAGTGCTTTTATTTTTCCTAAATCCAAATTGGCAGGGGTTGAGTATGTTTTGTGCTGTTATAAATGAATATAGTCTCCTGTGCACGAGTTTCTCAAAGATTTTGGATAGCAATGGTAAGTTTGATATTGGCCTATAGTTGTTTAAGTCTGTAGGGTCACCACCTTTATGTATTGGTGTAACCCTTGCCATCTTGAGTAGTTTCGGGAAGGTGCTAGTTTCTAGTGACTTGTTAAAAAGTAATGAAATAGCATGCGAAAGGATATGGGCCGCTCGCTTGTACAGTAATGGTGGGACATTAGACAGATTCCCCGAGTTGTTTTTAAGTGACTTTATAATCTCGGTGACTTCCGAGGGCTCAGTTGGTGCAAGATAGAAGGAATTTGGGAAATTCCCATCTAGGTAGTCCCCGGCATGGGCATTGGTATGTGGGATTTTATTGGCGAGATTAGATCCTATGGTTGAGAAGAAGTCGTTTATCTTGTTAGCTGTGTCAGTGGGATGTAGTGGTGTTTCATTAGGTTTAGTTAGGACAATATTCTTGTTTTTTTTTTTCAGTTTGTGGGTCCCTAGAATCTGAGAGAGGGTTTTCCAGGTCTTTTTTTATATCTCCTCTAGTGTCTGTGAATCTACTGGAGTAGTATAGTTGTTTGGCTTTCTTTATTACTTTGGTGAGAACTGATGAATAGTGTTTAAGAATATCTTTGTGTATTAAGCCCTGTCTACATTGCTTTTCATATTGGTGTTTCTTGTCAATGGATTTCAGAATGGTGCTGGTTTGCCATGGGCAACCAAGCCGTTTGTTTGTGATCTGTTTCGTTTTTATAGGACAATGTTTGTTGTATAGTCTAAGTAATTTGTTAAGAAAAATGTCTGTCCAGTCATCAATACCATTGGCCTTGGAGAATTCTGTAGGCCAGTCAACAATCTCTAGGTCAGCTGTGAACTTCCTTATTGAGGCCTCGTCATGGAGTCTAAATGAGACTTTGTTGTATTCAAGTGGTGGTTTATTAATGTTTGTCAGGAGGAAGGTAGGGTAGTGGTCTGTAGTGCTATCTGTGATTATCCCTGATTTAAGGGGGGCTAGTATATTGGTCCATATGTGGTCTATTATGGTTGCACTTGTCTCAGTGAGCCTGGTTGGTTTAGTTATTGTTGGTATGAGAAGTGTGTTGTTCATATTGTTGATGAAATCAGTTACAGGCTGATCATCTAGTAAGCCAAGGTTGATGTTGAAGTCTCCAGCTAAGAGAAGGTGGTGCTTATTCATTTGTCTGTTTGTTATTAGTGACTTTAATTTCTCACTGAAATTTGGGATGTTTGTGTGAGGTATCCGGTAAATGGCACCGATTGTTATAGGTGTCTTAAGGTTTTTTACAGTAAAATTAGCAAAAATGTATTCCCCATATTCATCACTAAAGCAAGTGGTGCTAATACAAGATAATTGGTTAGAGTAATAGATTGCAATACCACCCCAACTTGGTTTGGTCTGCAGTTGTGAATTGCTGTGTATCCTGGTAGAGGGTAGATATCTATTGTGTCCTGCTTAAGCCAGGTCTCAGTAAGAATAATGCAGGAGAAGGGTGTCTTTAGTGATTCAAGGAGTGCCAGGAGGTCATCATAGTGTTTGCTTAAGGACCTGATGTTGTAGTTAAGTACTGATAGACTTTTAGCATTGTTTAGGATAGTGCTGGCTTGTGATGCTGTGTAATAAAGGCAGTTACTTTCCAATAGGTTTTGATTGGGTGTCAGATTATGGAGGTTTAGATCAGGGTCAACGTGATCAATCATCTTCTTACACCTGCTGTCCCTGTTTACCTAGCAGCAAGTAGGTACCTGGGTGATAATCGACCGATATACTCATCTAACTGTAGTTTCAGGGTTCGAGTTAAAGCTCCTAGAGGACAAGACAGAAGAGCCACAATGCAAATAAGACAGGCAATGCTTGATGACACGATGACTTTATTGGGTTATCCTGGGTGGGTTACCTTCCCGCGGGTTAGAAATCCCAACAAATTTGATCTAAAATGCTCAGGCATGATAGTGGCTTTCTTTGTAAACTTTGCAAAGAAATAAAATATATATATTTGAATTTGAATTTTGTATTTTGAAGTACAAGATGAAGTCTAGACTAGTTACCCACGCACTTATTTTCTATAAAGACGAACAGTGTTATAGAAAATTCGATTTAGAAGGGAAACTCCTTTAAGTTACAGGAACAGTATACCTCTGTTGTTTTGACGAATATTTTGTTCAGATTATTAATCAAGAGTGTTAGCCTCCTACGACAACTCAATAAAGTCAGTGTGTCATCAGTGATTGTCTAACTTACACTGGGGGTACATTTTAAATTGTTTTCCCCAGGATGCGACCCTCAACCGTCCAATAACACTCAGGTACCTTACTTATTGCTAGGGGGGTGGGGGGAACAGAGAGAGCAGGTGTATAGAAACGTGCTCGGTGTTTCAGCCGTGTCTGGGAGCGACCCCTTGGCAGGGTTCTATTACAAATAACGGAAAGATGGATTACAAAACAATACTGTATATTAGGATATTTTAGCCACTCGGTACCTGGAATGCTCTTTATCCTACATAATCTTTAGTAAGTTTATTTAGGTACAAGTAGGCAAGTTACACAAATTATCATATACAGTAATGTGTGTGTTGATTACCTAGGATAACCCCCCCAAAAAAGTCAAAGTGACTTATTTCCATTGGGGTCCTTAATTTTTCTTCACTCCTCACACACAGGCATCTCCCAGTGTTTACATGCTGATAGCTTACTTTAATCCCTATTCTAGAGAAATTAAACTGCTCTTGACTGGTGAGGAACAGGTTACATGTAGCCTTTATGACCCTTGAATAGTCGATCTTCACAACGAATAATAATAATAATAATAATAATAATAATAATAATAATCTATTTTTACAAGTACATGTACAAGGTACACAGGCTTCTGCACATTGTAGAAATCGACGTACAACATTACAAGCACCCCAATCGAAATAAGTCGTCTTAGGAACGGAACTCCGTCGTTAAGTGAGGAGAGGCTATATAAATAACTCACTTTTACCTTATTCCTTACGGTTCGATGGTTCTGACCAGAGCTTTGGTAAGATGGGAGGGAGGAAGAAGGATGGGTAAGGATGGAATGCAGGAAAGGTGGGGGAGGGAGGAGGGGGTAGGTGGGGCTATAAAAGGGTAGTGACCTATCCACTTTGGTATAATTTGAATATGCGTGTGAGCACATTGAGTAATTTGTAAAGAGGTTGGTTTTATGAGTGGGGTATGCCTCCTGCCCATCAGCTGCACACTGCTATATTGTTGTTATACCAGTGCGTCAATGAATTGGAAGGATGCATACTGCGTACAATAGCTTTTTTTTTTCACAAGAGGTTGGTCAGAAGGGCGCAGTTGCAGGCGGAGGTTGCCGGGCTTTTGATGGAGGTTGGTAGCTCACCTGGAGTGGCCGGCAAGGCAGTGACTGAGGTGGTGTCCTACTGGAGGGTAGTTGTAGGTGCAGCAAGGTTAGTTGTGCGGTGTAGGTTGATAGAAGTGGGTCACCCAGAGATGGGGAGCGTTAGTCCGTGCTACTGGACATAGAATGGTTCCGGAGGTATCCATTCATCTTCTGGGGGGAGGTCGCTTAAGATTTTCTGTCAAGGGAAGTTCTCCTTGTGGATGAAGCGTCGAACTCTTTGTTGGAGGGTTATTCTTTGGGATCTGTGGGGAGGGGTGGTGATGGTATAGTCGGTCGTGTTCTTCCTTACGGTATAATAATAAGATATCTCCTGTATAGTATAATAATAAGGTAATAAAAGGACCCTAGTGGAAATAAGTCAATTTTTTTTTTTGGGGTGGGGGGTTATCCTAGCTTCTCTACACACATGCTATGTATGAATTTATAACTGTATTTGTGTATACCCGAATAAATTCACTCTCTCCAGAAACATGGCTCCAAATGTATTTCCAGGAACGACAGCGACCTATAGATCTGTGTCGACACCCACCAATGACTGGCTATGGAACAAAAATAAAAATGGAGGAGTTTTCTAAATTTCAGTTAAAATCTATTCGTAAAGCGACTGTTACAACCGTTGCAAAATTGGATGAGGTGGATAACAAATATTTGAATAAGGCAGTGAATGTGCCGAGAGAGAAAATAGAAATATAGATAAAAAAAAAGTACAAGATCGTCGCTGGATTGAAATGTTCCGTGAAATACGAACATGAAAAAAAAATCGTGAATTACGAAGATAAAAAAAAATTGAATTACAAACATGAAAAATAAGACTCGCGAAATCGTAATGACACGATTGCAAATAAACCGTACCACGGGCGGGGATAGAACCTGTGATCAAAGAGTCTCAAAACTCTGGTCTAGTGGCTAACGCGACGGTCTGGAGTTTTGAGACTCTGATCGCGGGTTCTATCCCCGCCCGTGGTATGGTTTATGAAAAATAACACGGGTTCGATACCCGGCTAGTTGCAGTTTGATGAGTGTTTAAAATCCATTACATTATATATATATACATATATATATATATATATATATATATATATATATATATATATATATATATATATATATATGATATATTAACTGTAACGTATATACACCCTGCAATCTACTCTACTACCAACATCACTGCCCTCCAGTTCACCTTTACCCAGCACTCACACCAGCTCACTAGTACACTGCTACTAGGGAATAAAACAAAATATAAGTATAAACATTTATAAACAGGGAAGCTCCATGACACCCCGCCCCCTACCTGCCCGTCTGTCTACCAGCAGGCAAAAACAACACACGAGTACTCTCCCAAAACATAAACAGGCCTCTGTACACTAGGGCCTTACAGGTAAATATGAGAACGCTTAAAACAATAACTAACCAATGGTATAAACTTACAGAAAAAAACACCATCCTTACAAAACAAACCGTGGCTTGGTGGCCCGGTGGTCTGTAGTGGCCCGGTGGTCTGGTGGCTAAAGCTCCCGCTTCACACACGGAGGGCCCGGGTTCGATTCCCGGCGGGTGGAAATTCCGACACGTTTCCTTACACCTATTGTCCTGTTCACCTAGCAGCAAATAGGTACCTGGGTGTTAGTCGACTGGTGTGGGTCGCATCCTGGGGGACAAGATTAAGGACCCCAATGGAAATAAGTTAGACAGTCCTCGATGACGCACTGACTTTCTTGGGTTATCCTGGGTGGCTAACCCTCCGGGGTTAAAAATCCGAACGAAATCTTATCTTATCTTAAGTATTACATCTTGCTGCAGGTGCTGCGCTCCATA
>NC_091336.1:18517124-18612124 GCF_038502225.1 Cherax quadricarinatus
GAGGGAGGACAACGAGGAGGAAAAGAAAGAGAAGAATATGTTGGAGAAAGCGAAAAGAGAATATAAACCTTTCTAAAACATGCTTTCAGCTTTTCTTGAGGCTTTCACTTACTTTCTTTAGTTCATTTTAACATTTTTTGATAATCACTAATTATTATGGAATTATTGGATACAATAATTATTGGATACAATACTATTTTATAACATGTGAAAAATGTATATTTCTAAAACCACCTCCAGTTTGTAAGAAGTAGGTCGTATGCTTAGTATGTAGCGGGCTCTACCTCTCTGGAGAGCCACACTGAGTTGCTAGAACAAGGAATTATTTCCTCTTTTATCATAAATTTCACTGAAAGGTTTATCACTTATCTCTCTCAAGAACCTGACGCGCACACTTTCTCCCACTATATTATGGGTCTCTGGGAATGCCATGACGGAGCTGTTGTGATGTGCAACACGCACCTGTAAGGTTATACGTAAGTTGTGTTTGTGTTGACACTGGCATAACACCTGTTCGTTTTCTCCTGGCTATCACATTAATAGATTTAGATTTAGATTTTGCCACCGAAGTGGCTAGTTTATTGTGCACCCCATATCCATCCTGTGGACGGTAGCGCGAGAGCATATGGATACACAAAAGGCCTAGGAACTAGGCCCCAAAGAAGCAATAAATAACGAACTGTTAGTTCTAAATGTACGCGTCTTAGTCTAAATATCTAACATAAACAGTTGGCAGCGATTAACGAAAAATGAAACATTCTGAGTTTTGTTTTAGCCATTTCTTATGCTAGTATTTGAAGACCTTCTGGGTTTTCCTTGAAACTGATGGCATCACTGTAAGTGCAGATGTTTATTCCCACATTAGTGTAGTATCTGCTCAAGGTAACGTGGCGACTCCATTTAGCTGTTGTTGGATTTAAATGGCTGTTGGGCAATATGAGTAGCGAGATGGGCAATGGCTTTAATTAAGGGGAGTTGCAATGTTCTGTTGCGAGACTTCTGATATTAATGTCGTTCTCGTGTCTTCCGATCTTTTCCTCGGATTCATAGCGGATGAGATCATGGGTTTAAATTGGTAAACTGAGACAGTGCCGCAGAAACATCTCACTGGTGGTGATAGGTGTGGTTTGGTTAAGGGCCACACCACTGGTGGTGACAGGTGTGGCCTGGCTAAGGGTCACACCACTGTGGGTGAACTGAGGGTCAATGCCTAGAGAGGAAATAGGGATAGCCAACGAAAAATTCCCTGGCATGTGGGGCCGTCACTGTTAACAAGTGTGACCTGTGCGTGACCTCTGCACTTCCCAGAGAAACACTTGAGCACTGCTGAGGCACATCGCGTTTAACAGAAGCTGCTCGACTATACATACACATAACAGGAAAAACATCTAAATTCACATAAAAGCTCAATATTTCGTTTAAGTTTTTAATAAACTGAATTTAAAAAAATGCTATATATATATATATATATATATATATATATATATATATATATATATATATATATATATATATATATATATATATATATATTATTATTATTATTATAGAAGTCATTTTTTTAAGTTCTTAGAAGTTACATTACCCCGGCTGGCTCAGGAGACAAATAGGGATATACTGGAATTTCTGGCATGTTTCTGATCTTTAAATAGTGTGTGTTGCATGTATTTTATGGAGTACAGGCAAGTGGGTTCATCCTGCACAGCTTTCAGCATTTTTTGTGGCATCTTGAAGCGCCAGGCTTCGTATTGTTTTTTGCTTTCTTTCGTTGTACTCATAGAATGACTTTCCGAATTATTGGTCATATGAGTGGAAATGTAAGTCACTAGATATTCTGGCAGATTCCCATCGCCGTAAAGGAACTGTAAAATGTCTTTAGATACGTTGTGAGGGTGAAGGCTCAGGTTCTCGTATTTAACCTGTAGTAATTTGGTTGGAAATTCTTGAGAAAGCTGATCAAACGATTGCAAGTCCTCTTGTAGACCTAAGCATCTCTCGTGTGGATCCTTATTCCAATCTTTGAATTTGCTGATGGAGTAAAGCGAGCCGCGGGGGTCCCTGATAAGGTGGATGATCTTGAGGTCGAGCGAATTATTCGATAACAAGTTTTTCATCCACGCCATCCTCGCGCGTATGACTTTGATGATCCTGATGGGTGACAATAAACACATCTCGCGCAAATTCAGTTTCTTGAGACATAACTCTTTAGCTTTTTGGTCAGTTATACGCGTGCATTCTTTAGCATCGCTACTGAAGTAGCTGAGGAACAAATCCTTCGTTTTCAACCACCTCTCGAAATCTGGATTGTAGTTGCAAGCAAACACGTCAGCCAGGTACTGTGTCACACACTGCTCGTCCTCTATACACTTTTTCTTCTGTAAAGGCCACAGTGGCTCGAAAAACGTAATAGACCTCTCTTTCGTCGACAGCATCTCCGTTAGGAGGGTCGAGCCCCCACGAGGCATAGAACTCAGGAGAAGAACCAACAACGGAGAGGAAGGAGAACTGGTGATCTTCTCCTGAACTTTAATGTTCTCTCTTCCAGTACTCGTCTCCTCGACCTTCACAACTAATGAAGGGAGTTCACCAGCAGGTTCCTCGGGTGCCTTCTCCAGCACCATCAGCTCCTCTTCGTATCCCTCTCCTCTGAAGTTGTTGACCATCTCCCACAAGGGTGAACCTCTCACCCTGCCTGCAATAACAAAAGTTTATATGCAAATTTTCCTGAAAATTCTTTTCATAAGACAAAATCTAAAATCACTGAGTTACATATTTTAATATATATTTTTTTATTAACACATCGGCCGCCTCCCACCAAGGCAGGGTGACCCGAAAAGAAGCAACACTTTCATCGCCATTCACTTCATCACTGTCTTGCCAGTGGGGCCCCTACACTACAGTTACAAAACTGCAGTATCAACACCCCTCCTTCAGGATGCACGCACTGTACTTCCCATCTCCGGGACTCAAGTCCGGTTTGCTGGTTTCCCTGAATCCCTTTATAAATGCTACTTTGTTCACACTCCAACAGCACATCAAATCATAAAAACCAGTTGTCTTCATTCGCTCCTAGCAGGCTCACGCACACTTTTAGTAACCCTGCACCTCCTCCAAATTTCCAAACTACAGGAGAAGACGAAGAATCATTGAGCTCCTCAAGAATGCCAGATTATTTGAAACACGGAAGGAAGCGCTAACCAGGGAAGTGGAAAATATTGAGGAGAGACAAGAGAAGCTAAAAGCGATTAATGAAGTTCGAAATATTTCTTTTCATATGCCAAAAACAAGTCAAAAACCACTTCTAGTATAAGGCCCCCACACCCATACTGCTGTCACATAGAGAGTGCCGGTGGAGAAACGGTTACCGTGGGAAATAGACCTGACCAGCACTAGTGAATTATTGCCGGGTGTCGACACAAGTGGAAATAAACGAATATCGATCTATCTATCTATAAGTAATATAGTGAGTGACAAGGATATATATGTGCAGTGGCATAGTGAACTAAATTGTAGATAAGAGTAATCTAAATTATCCCCAAGTATAGCGTACAATATATAGTATAGAAAGGGGAATATCTTACAAGCGACTGGCACTAGCGAACTATTGCCAGAGGTCCAGTGAAGTGTTAATACCGGATAAGTAACTACTATAGTCATAAGATATGAAACGAGTGATGGTAGCATTGAGGTGCAGGGAATCACAGCATACATAAATTGAGCATACAACCGTTACCTCTACTAAACAGGAAATAATCTTTTCCTTAGAAGTGTAGGGGGAAGTTAGCGTAGGCCTAACTAAGTGAAGTGTGGCAGTGTGGACAAGTCTGCCGGCTCACATCCACCCTGCACCCACCACCCACCCTACACCACCACCCACCCTGCACCCACCACCCACCCTACACCAACCACCCACCCTACACCACCACCCACCCTACACCACCACCCACCCTGCACCCACCACCCACCCAACACCCACCCTGCACCACCACCCACCCTGCACCACCCCCACCCTACACCCACCCTACCCCACATACTGCAAACTTGGTTCGTATAAATACATCTTGCATATTACTGGCACCAGCAAGAGAAAGGTAAAGTGGAAATCAGTTTTCTTCCGTGGCATACAGTGTAGTAGGATACAGACAGGATGTCAGCACAGCATATCTGTGGGACATGTAAAAAAATCCTTGGAAGGAAATCCAGAATCACATGCAACCTATGCTCTTCCAAACACCATATCTCTTGTACTAGACTAAATACAGCCTCAAAAAATGACCTCGAACTAGCAAGGTGCTTCTGGTTGTGCAATAAAGATGTAGAACTTTGGGCAGGTATCAGAAAGGTACTAAGGAGAGTAATAAATGATAAAAATAATCAAGAAAACAAGGATGACCTCTTGGATAGTCTACCAAAAATATATAAAACATGGAAGAGATAGTGTATCAAAAAATGGAGAATGTCCATACCACAACAGATGACTCGAAACAATCTAGTCACCCACATGGTGCTAAGCCAGACCCATCCCCCAGTCATAGCACTAATACCCACAGTGCTGGTGCTGGCCCAGACCCAGCCCCACCCCCCAGCCCCAGTGCTGACCCAGACCCAGCCCCCAGCCTTACTGCCAGCCCAGACTCTCCTAGGGACACTACCCAAACCACCACAAAAACAGTAAATATACAACCATTATAGCACAAGACCGTGGCCCACAGTACAGATGTTGGAGAGGAGTCTCCTCCTTCCTCTACTGGGAAAAGTAGATGGAATCCAGGACGGGGTGGCCCTGGCTTGGATACTGAGGATTATAGTGCAGTCCCAGAACCTGCAGAAATTGACAACACACCTCCCAACAATTCTCAACCAAAGGTGAATTTGTGCAAATATTATGCTTGGGGCATCTGTAAGCATGGAATAACAGGGGAAAAAAATGGGACATGCAACTTTGACCATCCCAAAAAATGTAGCGACCTCCTGTCTAAAGGAGTGTGTCGTTCTTCTTCCTGTACTTTCTTTCACCCAAAAATGTGCCACTCCTTGGTCCTCCAGAAGCAGTGTTACAACATCGAGTGCCCTGCATACCATCTAAAAGGGACCAGGAGGCACAGACCCCACAAGACAAACAATAGCAGCTACGACAACCCAACTCCAGGTGATTTTTTAGTGGCAGGAAACGAAAAAAGAAAATGGAAGGAAATAACAAAAATAGTCCACCACCTTGGAGCCTTGTTGGACTGGAGGCGCAGCCAGTGGCCACCCATGGCCCTCCAGAATTACAACTACTGATGCCAATAACAAAATCCCCCCAACAAACACAGAATACAACCTCGTTCATATTTGCTAATATACAGGGCCTTAAGCCATCCACCAACAACAAAATACCTTTTATCAGTGGACTTCTAGTGGAGTCTAATGCAATGTTTGCAGCCTTCACAGAGACTCACACAAAAGATCACTTTGACAGTGAAATATGGATAAGTGGTTACAACCTTTTTAGATGCGACAGAAAAAACAGGCAACAAGGGGGGGTTGGCCTGTATGTCAAAGAGTCCCTTATCTGCACGGAGTTGCTGAACACCACAAATGAGGTAGTTGAAGTTCTATCAATAAGGATCGAGAACCAAAACCTAGTCATTGTGGTTGTATACAAGCCACCAGATGCAACCTCCCAACAGTTCAAGGAACAGCTACTGAAAATCGATTACTGTTTGGAAAACCTTCCAGCTCCATCCCCAAACATCTTACTGCTTGGTGATTTCAACCTAAGGCATACAAAATGGAAGAATGTAGCAAATAATGTTATAGCTGAAACAATCCCCGGAGGTAGCGCAGATGAAAGGTCACACACACACGAGCTACTAAGTCTCTGCGAAAAACACACCTTAAGCCAGCAGATAGTGGAGCCAACAAGACTAGAAAACACACTTGACCTTATCTTCACAAATAATGAGGACCTGGTAAGAGACATAAGAATATCAAAAACAACTAATTCCGATCACAATCTAATCGAAGTCCAGACGTACATGCATAGGGGTCCTGATCAGCAGAATGCATGTACCTGTGAAGGTGTCTTCACAAAATACAATTTCAACAACAAGAACATCAACTGGGACCAGGTAAACCATGTCCTAAACGAAACATGTTGGGAAGATGTCTTAAATGACATGGATCCAAACCAGTGCCTTGAAAGGATCAACTTCCTGTTAGCCGAAGCATGTTCTAGGCATATTCCCCTAAGAAAGAAGAAGAGCAGGAGTAAACTGGAGAGAAAAAGACGCTCCCTCTACAGAAGACGACGAAGAGTCACTGAGCTCCTCAGGAGTGCTAGAATATCTGATACACGAAAGGAGGCGCTGACCAGGGAAGTGGAAACTATCGAACTTAAGCTAAATGACTCTTACAGGAACCAGGAGAGGCAGGAGGAGCTTAAAGCTATTAGTGAAATTGACAGAAATTCAAAATATTTCTTTTCATATGCCAAAAACAAGGCAAATACCACATCTAGTATCGGGCCCTTACTCAGACAGGATGGGACTTACACAGACGACAACAAGGAAATGAGTGAAATATTGAAATCCCAGTACAACTCTGTGTTTAGTGAACCACTAATCGGTCTGAGGATCGACGACCCAAATGATTTCTTCATGAATGAGCCTCAAAACTCCATAAATGTATGCCAGATTACCGACATTACCCTAACTCCGATAGATTTCGAAAAAGCCATTGACAACATGCCTATGCACTCAGCCCCGGGCCCAGACTCGTGGAACTCTGTTTTCATTAAGAACTGCAAGAAACCCCGCTCGCATGCCCTAAGTACACTATGGAGGAGGAGCTTGGACATGGGTGAAATTCCACAGTCACTTAAAACAACGGATATAGCCCCACTCCATAAAGGTGGCAGCAAAGTATTAGCTAAGAACTATAGACCAATAGCTCTGACGTCCCACATCATAAAAATCTTTGAAAGAGTGCTAAGAAGCAAGATTGCAAATCACCTGGATTCCCAAAATCTGCACAATCCAGGGCAACATGGGTTCAGGGCAGGTCGCTCCTGCCTCTCACAACTACTGGATCACTATGACATGGCCTTGGATGCACTGGAAGAAAATCAGAATGCAGTCCGACGTACGAGCCACAGCCCGGCTGATCCGGCACTGACTTTAGGTATCTGTCCATCTCTCTCTTGAAGGCAGCCAGGGGTTTATTGGCAATTCCCCTAATGCTTGATGGGAGGCTGTTGAACAGTTTTGGGCCCCGGACACTTATGGTGTTTTCTCTTAGTGTACCAATGGCGCCCCGCCCCTACTTTTTATTGGCGGCATTTTGCATCGCCTGCCCAGTCTTTTACTTTCGTAGGGAGTGATTTCTGTGTGCAGATTTGGGACCATTCCTTCCAAGATTTTCCAAGTGTAGATTATGATATATCTCTCCCTCCTGAGTTCCATGGAGTACAAGTCAAGTGCTTCCAAGCGTTCCCAGTAGTTAAGGTGCTTGACAGAACTTATACGTGCAGTAAAGGATCTCTGTACACTCTCTAGATCTGCGATTTCACCTGCTTTGTATGGAGATGTTAATCTTTGGTTTATATAAATTAGATCCTTTTAGAATTAATAGAATTTGGGAAGAATTTAATAATACACTGGACAAACAATAATTTTTAAAATTTCTTAGGTAGAATAGTTTGTGGGTGAGTTGTGCAAAGGACCTATCCAAGTTGGCTCGCCGCACGTCACGTGTTTAACCGTTGTGGGATCTGATAGTGAGGTGCTGGCCAGACCCCTTATATAGCTTCCTTGGATGCTTCACTTTCATAGTTCCTTGATAATGTGAGTAGTCACGAAAGCGCTTGGAATTTCTCTATTCTTTCAGAGTGGTTGTTTTGCATATTTTGAAATCACCTGTTTACTGTGATCTTATTGCATATATATATATATATATGTATATATATATATATATATGATATACATATATATATATGATATATATATATATATGATATATATATATATATATGTCGTGCCGAATAGGCAGAACTTGCGATCTTGGCTTAAATAGCAACGTTCATCTTGCCATATAGGACAAGTGAAAATTTGTGTATGCAATAATTTCGCCAAAATCATTCTGAACCTAACGAAAAAAATATATTTGATTGTGTTTGTTTAGTATTAAATTATTGTAAACGTATTTAAATTATATATAGTTGGGTTAGGCTAAAATAAATTGTTCTTGTTATAATAAGGTTAGGTAAGTTTTTTAAGATTCTTTTGGTGCAAAATTAAAAATTTTTACATTAACATTAATGAAAAAAATATATCTTTAACATAGAAGAGAAAATTTCAGAAAGGACTTAATTTTAAATGAGTTCTTGCTAATTGGCCAGTTTTACATATTCGGCACGACATATATATATATATATATATATATATATATATATATATATATATATATATATATATATAAAGAACATAATAACATAAGAAGGAACACTGCAGCAGGCCTACTGGCCGATGCGAGGCAGGCTCAAGTCTCCTACAGGCTTAAGCCAATGCCCCAACCTAGTCAGGTCAGGTCACATTCACTTAACGAAGGAACACGGCAACTGACCTAGCAGCGAAAGCTAGTCAGGTCCAACTCACACCCACCCACACCCACTCATGTATTTATCTAACCTATTTTTGAAACTACACAACGTTTTCGCCTCAATAACTGTACTCGGGAGTTTGTTCCACTCATCCACAACTCTATTACCAAATTAGTGCTTTCCTATATCCTTCCTGAATCTGATTTTTCCCAACTTAAAACCATTGCTGCGAGTCCTGTCTAGGCTAGATATTTTCAGCACGTTATTTACATCCCCTTCATTTATTCCTGTCTTCCATTTATACACTTCAGTCATATCTCCCCCTGATTCTACTCCTTTCCAGAGAGTGCAGATTCAGGGCCAAGAACTCATTTAAAATTAAGTCCTTTCTAAAATTTTCTCATATACGTTTAAAGATATAATTTTTTCATTAATGTTGATGTAAAAATTTGTAATTTTGCACCAAAAGAATCTTAGAAAACTTACCTAACCTTATTATAACAAGAGCAATTTATTTTAGCCTAACCCAACTAAATATATTTTAGATTTGTTTACAATATTTTAATATTAAATAAACAGTGAAATATATTTTTTTCGTTAGGTTCAGAATGATTTTGGCGAAATTATTGCATACATAAATTTTCGCTTGTCTTATATGGCAAGATGAGCGTTGCTATTTAAGCCAAGATCGCAAGTTCTGCCTATTCGGCACGATATATATATATATATATATATATATATATATATATATATATATATATATATATATATATATATATATATATATATATATATATATATGTTGGCAGTTTGGAGGGAACCCTATACCTTCGAATATATCTTTGAAGCGTTTCGAGAGTTTATTTACTCTCTGAGCCCGGTCATGGGCCAGGCTTGTCTGGTGTTTGCCTGGTCAACCAGGCTGTTGCTGCTGGAGACCAGCTGCCCCACATGTCCATCACAGCCTGGTTGATCCGGCACCTGGTGAAGATACTTGTCCAGTTTCCTCTTGAAGGCTTCTACACTTGTTCCAGCAGTGTTTCTGATATCTTCTGGTAAGATGTTGAAAAGTCAGGGACCCCGGATGTTGATACAGTGTTCCCTTATTGTCCCCACGGCACCCCTGCTCCTCACTGGGTTTATTTTGCACTTCCTCCCATATCTCTCACTCCAGTATGTTGTTATGGCAGTGTGCAGATTTGGGACCAAGCCCTCGAGTACCTTCCAGGTATATATTATCATGTGCCTCTCTCCCCTCCGCTCCAATGAGTACATGTTAAAGACTTGCAGGCGTGGAAATCTATATTTTCTAAAGTGTCGTATCTGAGCACCTCTGCAAAGACAGTGATTATGTGTGAGGTGAAAGTGTTGAATGATGAAAGTATTTTTCTTTTTGTGGATTTTCTTTCTTTTAGTGTCACCCTGACTCGGTGGGAGACGACCGACGTGTTGAATATACATATATGTCGTGCCGAATAGGCAGAACTTGCCATCTTGGCTTAAAAAGCAACGTTCATCTTGCCATATAGGACAAGTGAAAATTTGTGTATGCAATAATTTCGCCAAAATCATTCTGAACCTAACGAAAAAAATATATTTTACTGTGTTTGTTTAGTATTAAATTATTGTAAACGTATCTAAAATATATTTAGTTGGGTTAGGCTAAAATAAATTGTTCTTGTTTTAATAAGGTTAGGTAAGTTTTCTAAGATTCTTTTGGTGAAGAATTATAAATTTTACATTATCATTAATGAAAAAAAATATATCTTTAAATGTATAAGAGAAAATTTTAGAAAGAACTTAATTTTAAATGAGTTCTTGCTAATTGACCAGTTTTACATATTCGGCACGACATATATATATATATATATATATATATATATATATATATATATATATATATATATATATATATATATATATATTATTTTTTTTTTTATTAACACACTGGCCGACTCCCACCAAGGCAGGGTGGCCCGAAAAAGAAAAACTTTCACCATCATTCACTCCATCACTGTCTTGCCAGAAGGGTGCTTTACACTACAGTTTTTAAACTGCAACATTAACACCCCTCCTTCAGAGTGCAGGCACTGTACTTCTCATCTCCAGGACTCAAGTCCGGCCTGCCGGTTTCCCAGAATCCCTTCTTAAATGTTACTTTGCTCACACTCCAACAGCACGTCAAGTATTAAAAACCATTTGTCTCCATTCACTCCTTGCAAACATGCTCATGCATGCCCGTTGGAAGTCCAAGCCCCTCGCACACAAATCCTCCTTTACCCTCTCCCTCCAACGTTTCCTAGGCCGACCCCTACCCCGCCTTCCTTCCACTACAGACTGATACACTCTTGAAGTCATTCTGTTTCGCTCCATTCTCTCTGCATGACCGAACCACCTCAACAACCCTTCCTCAGCCCTCTGGACAACAGTTTTGGTAATCCCGCACCTCCTCCTAACTTCCAAACTACGAATTCTCTGTATTATATTCACACCACACATTGCCCTCAGACATGACATCTCCACTGCCTCCAGCCTTCTCCTCGCTGCAACATTCATCACCCATGCTTCACACCCATATAAGAGCGTTGGTAAAACTATACTCTCGTACATTCCCCTCTTTGCTTCCAAGGACAAAGTTCTTTGTCTCTACAGACTCCTAAGTGCACCGCTCACCCTTTTCCCCTCATCAATTCTATGATTCACCTCATCTTTCATAGACCCATCCGCTGACACGTCCACTCCCAAATATCTGAATACATTCACCTCCTCCATACTCTCTCCCTCCAATCTGATATCCAATCTTTCATCACCTAATCTTTTTATCCTCATAATCTTACTCTTTCCTGTGCTCACTTTTAATTTTCTTCTTTTACATACCCTACCAAATTCATCCACCAATCTCTGCAAACTTCTCTTCAGAATCTCCCAAGAGCACAGTGTCATCAGCAAAGAGCAATTGTGACAACTCCCACTTTGTGTGATTCTTTATCTTTTAACTCCACGCCTCTTGCCAAGACCCTCGCATTTACTTCTCTTACAACCCCAACTATAAATATATTAAACATATACGGTGACATCACACATCCTTGTCTAAGGCCTACTTTTACTGGTAAATAATCTCCCTCTTTCCTACATACTCTAACCTGAGCCTCACTATCCTCGTAAAAACTCTTCATTGCTTTCAGTAACCTTCCTCCTATACCATACACTTGCAACATCTGCCACATTGCCCCCCTATCCACCTGTCATACGCCTTTTCCAAATCCATAGATGTCACAAAAACCTCTTTAGCCTTATCTAAATACTGTTCACTTGTATGTTTCAGTATAAACACCTGGTCCACACACCCCTACCTTTCCTAAAGCCTCCTTGTTCATCTGCTATTCTATTCTCCGTCTTACTTTTAATTCTTTCAATAATAACTCTACCAGGTATACTCAACAGACTTATCTTCCTATGATTTTTGCACTCTCTTTTGTCCCCTTTGCCTTTATACAAAGGAACTATGCATGCTCTCTGCCAATCCCTAGGTACCATACCATCTTCCATACATTTATTAAATAATTGCACCAACCACTCCAAAACTATATCCCCACCTGCTTTTAACATTTCTATCTTTATCCCATCAATCCCGGCTGCCTTACCCCCTTTCATTTTACCTACTGCCTCACGAACTTCCCCCACACTCACAACTGGCTCTTCCTCACTCCTACAAGATGTTATTCCTCCTTGCCCTATACACGAAATCACAGCTTCCCTATCTTCATCAACATTTAACAATTCCTCAAAATATTCCCTCCATCTTCCCAATACCTCTAACTCTCCATTTAATAACTCTCCTCTCCTATTTTTTAACTGACAAATCCATTTGTTCTCTAGGCTTCCTTAACTTGTTAATCTCACTCCAAAACTTTTTCTTATTTTCATCAAAATTTGTTGATAACATCTCACCCACTCTCTCATTTGCTCTCTTTTTACATTGCTTCACCACTCTCTTAACCTCTCTCTTTTTCTCCATATACTCTTCCTTCCTTGCATCACCCTCCTTGTATATATATATATATTTATATATATATATATATATATATATATATATATATATATATATATATATATATATATATATATATATATATATTTATAATGACGAGACGTGAATTAAAGAAACCCACATGAAGACCAAAACAGTGTAGAAATAGACTGTAGTGGCGTGAAAATAAAAGTCTGGGTTCATACAGTGGGTAAAATCTAAGTCTTACACGTCACTCGACACATGTTAGATTAAGTTCAGTTGCCACGCACCTCCTCAACCAAACATTACCCTTAGTTGTGCTTCACTGTGTTAACTCGGACCTTTTTTTTCCACCCTCCTGTACTGATGAAAATAGTCTCAGAAGGAGAACGAAACATATTTCTGTCTGCACGTGGGTTTCTTCAATTCGCTGATAAGTCATCGCTACACCTCTCTTATTGCCCATAAATGCATTATATTATGCGAGTATTACTGTTGATGTCTGTTACATTATATGGGGTGTTAATGTCTAATATACATTACGTTAGGTGAAGATATTACTGCTTCAATATATGTTACGCTATATAGTGCCACTGCACCACGTCACCGACAGCGACAGCATGTGTTGACATTCACTCAGGCAAGATAACATACTTTGTGATAAAGCCATTTATCTTTAAGCATTGTATATGAAGATAAGACAATATTGGGATACCTTACACTGACAGGGATAGTTGGTTTATGAGGTTTTTTGGCCTGTCAACCACACGAATATCATTAGAGTTGCTTATAACTAGTCTTCCACCAGTTAAAGATGATTTAGTAGCTAAAACAGAGGTTAAAGCAAACTCAGTTTGTAAACACTAAAAGACAAATATCGCTCGGGGTGCGCAACCTTGAAATTATAAATGATTGGGTGAAAGCTTATTGATATAATATCGATTTTCCTGTAAATTTGATGCAGTCATATTTACTAATCAGTTCAAAGTCAGTATAGGTAATATGAATGTAATTTAAAATAATTAAGAGAAAAACAATTTGTAGATCGTAAAGGTTTCAACACCTTGCCATTAGCATCAAGAAAGGCCGTTGATGCATTCAGCACTCCACATAGAATTAAGAATCCCTTTCACCTAATGAATACTTTCCTTTACACAAATTTCACAACGTCCATAATGAAATGATGTTGGACAAAACAGTCTTTCTCAAACTGGGAAGCACCGGTCTCCAGAGGAGGTATTAAACGCTATAAAAAAAGTTGGGAAAAATTCGGAAAATAACTTGTATGATGTTTGTTAAATTAATATTTATTCGAGGGAACATCAACTCCACATTTTGCCAGACGCAAAAAAAAAACAAAGTTGTCAATAATTCTCAGACTGAGATAATTAGAAACAATAGCTAAATGCACAAATAATCCGCGCTTGGGAGTGAGAGAGAAACTTTTGACGACGTTTCGGTCCAACTTGGACCATTGACAAGTCACACTAACATACGAAGGAAAAAAAATAGCTCTCCGTGAATTATCAAATGTCACCGGAAGACGTCTGATTTTTGTTTTCTTTGTTGGTTATTTCCCTTTATTATACTGTGATGAAATTATTAATAATAATAATAATAATAATAATAATAAGAATAATCTTTATTACTACAAGTACATGTACAAGGTATACAGTCCTAGCTGACATCAGTGACATACTACTATATAAAAAACCCCTTGTTATGCTGAGCATTTCGGACAAATTAGGTCAATTTTATCCCAGGATGCGACCCACACCAGTCCACTAACACCCAAGTGCCTATTTTACTGATGGGTAAACATGGGCAACAGATGTCTTAAGGAAACACGTCCTGTTTCCACCTGTACCAGGGATCGACCCCTGGACCTTAGTGTGTGAGCTAAGTGCGCAGCCAGTCTTGCTAAGGGACACACTAAGATGAAAAACGAACGTGTTGGAATGGAAGGGAGATGAGGAATAAGGAGTTGAAGTAAGTGGATGAATTTGGAGAGAGAGAGAGAGAGAGAGAGAGAGAGAGAGAGAGAGAGAGAGAGAGAGAGAGAGAGAGAGAGAGAGAGAGAGAGAGAGAGAGAGAGAGGCTAGAATGAATGTGAATGTGATAGTGTAGGCGAGGATAAGAGACATAAACTCATCTACGAGTAAATAAACAAAGATAAATCTCTATCACTATATCTCAAGTTACACTAATTCCTAAGCTATAAATTAAGGTATTCATGAAACAGATTTAGAGGCGAATTGCAACATGGAAACTCTCGTTCAAATTTAGGTAGTCTCAGAGTGACAGGTACACACAAGTGTCTATGGTAAGTATATATATAATAATATGTACACATAATTAAACGTGTTGAGAGGGTACATATGTTTGCATACTTACAGTATGAATTTGTAGATGAGGTTACTTTTACATGTACACAGATACATAAATGCATACGTACATACCTACCTACCTACACACACACACACACACACACACACACACACACGGAAGTGGGTATACGCCAGGATATTGTTCCAAGTAGACAGAAATATCGGAAAGGGACGTGGAGTGGCATTCTATGTTCGAGATCGTTTAAATTGTTGCATAAAAACTGGTATAAACTCCGAAACTCATACGGAGTCTGTTTGGGTAGAATTTTCAGAGAGGCACGAGAAATTGGATAGAGACCAAGGAAGACTACTGTGGGAGGAGATTGTTAAGGCCACAAGTCACGATAACGTTGTAATTCTAGGACACTTTAACTTTAGTCAGATTGACTGGAATGTTTTGACAGGGAATTTGCAATCTAATGACTTTTTAGAAGTAGTTCAGGATTGTTTTTTGAAACAGTTTGTGACAGAGCCTACAAGGGGTAATAACCTGCTTGACTTGGTTCTAGAAAACAAGGAATCACTTGTTAATAATTTAGAAATTTCAGAGGATCTTGGCACAAGCGACCACAAATCAATTACCTTTAGCATTGAATGGAAGTATGATAGTAGGGATAACTCAGTAACAGTCCCAGATTTTCGCTTAGCAGATTACGATGGGCTTAGAGAACACTTATCATCTGTGAACTGGGGTAGCGAAGAGAGCTATCAGTATGACAGTTTTCTCAACACTATACATGCTGCTCATAGAACATTCATCCCGTATAAAAAAATTAGATCGAATAGAAATGACCCAAAATGGATGAAAATAGGCTCAAATATCTTTTAGGACAGAAAAAATTAATTTATAGGAGCATCAAAAGAGGTGAGGGTCATCTTATGAATCAATACATTGACATTAAGAGGGACATTAAAAAGGGGATAAGAAAAGCTAAATGGGACTATGAAATTAAAATTGCTAGGGTTTCAAAAACTAACCCGAAAAGTTTTTTCCAGGTTTATAGAACAAAAGTTAGATATAAGATAGGCCCCCTTAAAAATAACTCTGGGCATCTTACTGGCAAGGAGAATGAAATGTGCTCCATTCTTAATAATTATTTTCTCTCAGTTTTCACTCAGGAGGACACTAACAACATCCCAGTAATAAATTTTTATAGTGGGCTTGAAGACGACAAATTATGCAATATCACAGTCACTAGGGAATTGGTTATCAAACAGATAGACTGGTTAAAGCAATATAAATCCCCGGGTCCTGATGAACTTTTTTCAAGGGTTCTTAAAGAGTGTAAAATGGAACTTTGTGAACCATTGACTAATATTTTTAATATTTCTCTTCAAACAGGTGTAGTGTCTGATATGTGGAAGATGGCTAATGTAATTCCTATTTTTAAAACAGGGAACAAGTCGTTACCGTCAAATTACCGCCCAATAAGCCTGACCTCAATTGTAGGCAAATTACTAGAGTCAATTATAGCTGAGATTATAAGAAGCCATCTCGATAAGCATAGCTTGATTAATGATACTCAGCATGGATTCACAAGAGGCCGGTCTTGTCTAACAAATTTATTAACTTTCTTCAGTAAAGCTTTTGAGGCTGTTGATCATGGTAAAATATTCGATATTGTTTAGATTTTAGTAAGGCTTTTGATAGAGTACCGCATCAGAGACTGATGAAGAAAGTGGCAGCTCATGGCATTGGGGGAAAAGTGTTGTCATGGATCGAGTTATGGCTCGCTAATAGGAAGCAGAGAGCATGCTTAAATGGGGTTAAATCCGAGTGGGGATCTGTAACAAGTGGTGACCTGTACTTTACTCTGTGAAGAAGTGTCTTGTGTGCTCCCCGTGGACTGAACCAAGATGCCCTCCATCGAGCAACTTTACCAGCAGCTTAAGGAAGAATTGAGAGTAGCGAAGATGGAGATACGGCGATTGACTGAGGAAAACAAGAGGATTCGTAGTAGTCCTCCTGTTTTGAGTCCTCAGGTCAAGAAGGGAACGTGGTCAGTGGCTGGACAGCAGGGGACGAAGTTGACGATCAAGAAGACGAATGGAAAGGTAGAAACGATGAAGAAGAAAGAGACTGCTGTGGAAACTGTTGTGGAAACATCTAATGCATTCTCCGTGCTACCCGACGAATGTGAGTCGACTACTGGGAATGTCACGGCTAACGACACCAAGGAAGGTAAGAATATTGTTGTTGTTGGGGATAGCCAGGTTAGATATATGGATAGGGAGTTCTGCTTGAAGGACAGACAGCTAACAATATCCTTCATCCCAGCCCCAGGAAAACACACTCTCTGCCTCCTACTCCTATCCTTCAAGCAGAACGCCCTATCCATGTACCTAATCTGGCTATCCCCAACAACAAAAATGTTTTTACCTTCCTTGGCGTTGTCCGTCGTGATGTCCCCAGTAGTCGACTCACATTCGTCAGGTAGCACTACACCTTCACTTGTAGAATTCGTCAAGACTTTCTCGATGGTCTTCATTGGGGTTTCTAGGGATGTCTCACTCACGTCTGCCAATGCTTCCTTGGTGCTCGTTGTGGCATTCCCAGTAGAACACCCACATTCGTCAGGTAGCACCGAAAATGGGTTGGAAGTTTCCACAGTAGTCTTCTGGTTCCTCGTTGTTTCTGCCTCTCCAAGAGTCTTCTTGATCCTCAGCTTGGTTCCATGTTGCCCGGCCACTGACCAAGTTCCCCTCTTAACCTGGGGACTCACAACAGGAGGATTGCTACGAATCCTCTTGTTCTTCTCCGTTAATCGCCGTATCTTCAGCTGAGCAACCCTAAGCTCTTCTTTCAGCTGCTGGTAAAGTTGCTCAAGAGAGGGCATCCTGGTTCAGATTCACAGAGAGCACACAAACAAGTCTTCACAGAGCTAAGTACACGTCACCACCAATTCCATCAATCATCTCATGAAATTCAGGGACGCCCAATTAGTGATCAAAGAAACTAATTTCCGCAGACGCAAGTGCCTTGAATCAGCACTAATCGCTGTTTCGAATACAATTAAACAAAACAAAGGCAGCTTCACCATCTCTGAAGACTTAGCAAGAATCCTCCTGAAAACAGTAAACCCTGCCGTCACATAGTCTCTTCTGTTAATACTACACAAAGCACATTACAGAGAATGAACACTGAAACAGGACTTCTCTATCCAGTCTATATTTGTCTAACCTATTTTTATGTTACCCAAGTAATAGCTTTTATATCCTTTTACTCATGTGCGAGTTAATTGTTCTACCATATTGTATTACTACTACTACTACTACTACTACTACTACAACTAGTATTGCACCTCACTGTGAGCCTATATATACCCTCTGTGTCCATGTACTATTTGTAACGGCTTGACATAGCTCCTGGAGAGCGAAACGTTGCCACAATAAAATGTCACATTAGTTACACTTGTGTCCTTTTACTTAACATATTGTCGGTAGTTCTACCAACATTATTACGAAGTTGTTGTAGGTTTGCCGGTACTTCCGGCCCGGGTCTTCTCCAGATAGCGACCCGGCTGTGGCCTCCAGGGCGGGGGGTGTCGTTCATCTTCTTTCTTCTGTATTCTTTCTTGGGGCCCTCTGGTTGGAGGGTGACTTCTTCTGTCTTGCGGTGACTCCCCAAGTGAGAAGTGTCTTCTCATTTAGCAGCTTCAGCAGCATAGGAGGGCGGTGACAGCAATTACAGGGTTCGTTTTGGAGCCACACCCCAGCTGTATCAGGCAGCAAAGTGCTGGGGAAACTTGTCTTCACGGTGATTGATCATTGACAGTCCTGCTAGGTGAGGGTACCGTCTTCGGCAGCCCCATTCTGGAGAGTCCTGAATTTCTTCCTTGTGGTGTAGTCGAGTGCCACAAAGCGGTGACTTTTTGATCAGGGATTCAGTGGTGAATGATCGAGTTGAGTCGCAGGTGAACTTGACTGTCCCGTTGTGGAGGCGTTGAATAATTTCTGGAGAGTACATTGCGTTCTCATTCTGGTTGGTTGTGTAGAAGTATACACCAGGCAAAAACTGGACTTCTTGTGAAGGAATGGCGGTAGTCCGTAGGGATGCATCCCAAGGCACTTGTGTTTTAACCTTCTTGGTTGGTGGCTGAAACGATTAAGCTGAGGAGTCTGATTGGTCCGTTGTGACGGAGGTGGAAGCAGGTGCTGGTGGACTCTCATTGGTGGAATCGGTCGGCGTCTCAGTGGTCTCTGATTGGTCCATCTCTGTGTCGGGAGGAAGGTGTGGTAGCGGTGGAGCAGCGGTAATGTCGGCAACATTTGCAGTGGATTTTATGATCTCTGGGAAGGTTTAGATGCAGAGAATGTGAAACCAGGAATGTTGTTGAGCTTGAAGAGTTTGTTGATGGTGGTGCTGAAGGAACCAGATTCAGCTACATTCTGTACATGAGCATACATGATGCAGTAAAGAATCTTGGTGGAGTCGCCAGCAAGAGCTGGCGAAGAAGTGGTAGATGCAGCTTGCGTGGCTTGAAGAATCTTTGTAGTATCTGCTTGAAGCTTGGTAATAGCAGCATATGTAGTCGCTTGTGCAGTGTTTTTTTGTTGTTGTTGTTGTTGTTGTTGTTGTTGTTGTTGTTGTTGGAGTTGTTTCTTAAGTATATCTCGTCTGGTTGGGCACTTGGCAGAAAGAGTATGGTGATCATTCTTACAGTTCAAGCATTTACGTGGAGAGGAAGTAGTGCACTTCTTGAATTCATGACCATCTTGGCCGCAGGTGGAGCAGAACTTCTTATTCTTGGCAGGGCAGTCTTTGGTGGTATGTAGGTATGAGTAACAGTAGGAACACTGGAACTTGATGGATTTTTTCTGCTTCGATGAAGGCTGGATTGATGTGGAAGTAGTGAATAGCCAGTCCCTCAGTTGAAGTGACAGGATGGAGCCTTATATACCACCAGGACGTAAGATGTAGGCCACAGGTAGAGGTAAGAACGTAGTCGTTGGGAGGTCACGTCCCTCTCAAATCCAGCCATTCTCACTAGTAGAAGTTGTCCAAGTTGATTTCTGTTCTGTACCAGGATACCATTGTGTTGCAGTGTCTGACAGAGTGAATACTAAAATGGTATAAAATACCGACAGGTTGTTACGTAAGACACATATGCAACAGTTAGGTATCTTTATTTCGAAACGTTTCGCCTACACAGTAGGCTTCTTCAGGGTTGTGGACACTCCTGAGATTCAGAACCTTGCATTTATCTACATTGAACTGCATCTGTCACTTTTCTGACCAGTTATTGAGTTTGCCTAAATCCTCCAGAAGTTCCCTGATATCTACGTTTGAATCAATTATCGTACCTAACTTTGTGTCATCGGCGAATTTGCTCATTACACTAGAAATTCCCTCATCAAGATCATTGATATGCATTATAAACATACGAGCCCCACTCGGATTTAACCTTATTTATGGACACTCTCTGCTTCCTGTGTGTGAGCCATGACTCTATACATGACAGCACTTTTCCCCCAATGATGAAATTAAGACATGTGCAACATCTGGGTATCTTTATTATAGACGTTTCGCCATCCAGTGGCTTTATCAATACAAATTCCAGGGCATAAGTTGAAGACAGTAGAACTATATACAGAAGATGAGGTAATCAGTCCCTCAACCTTGGAGTTGTGAAGAGCACCGTAGTCGTGGAGATTCTGAAGCAGAGGCAAGGAACCTGGCACTTTTATACTAACGTCAGGTGGAAAGGGGGACGTGTAGCAGTTGAGGGTATAGTCACTGGTAGGCTGGATTCCCCAGTGGAAGTAGGTCCTACCCAAAGAGATGGGTTAGTAGTAGTAGTAGTTGTCGTAGTCGTGAAGGTTATGTACATGTCATCAGTACAGTAGAACTATATACAGAATCTTCTGTATATAGTTCTACTGTCTTCAAGTTATGTCCTGGAATTTGTATTGATAAAGCCATTGGATGGCGAAACGTCTACAATAAAGATACCCAGATGTTGCACACGTGTCTTAATTTCATCTTGTCGGTATTGTATACCATTCTTGTACAACCACCACTTTTCCCCCAATGTCATGAGCTGCCACTTTCTTTAACAGTCTTTGGTGCGGTACTATATCAAAAGCCTTACTAAAATCTAAATAAACAATATCAAATTCTTTGTCGCGATCAACAGCCTCAAAAGCTTTGCTGAAGAAAGTTAATAAATTAGTTAGACAAGAATGGCCTCTCGTGAATCCATGCTGAGTATCATTAATCAGATTATGCTTATCCAGATGGCTTCTCATAATCTCAGCTATATTTGACTCTAGTAATTTGCGTACCATTGAAAATAGGAATTACATTAGGCATATTCCACATATCAGACACTACACCTGTTTGAAGAGATAAATTAAAAATATTAGTTAACGGTTCACAAAGTTCCATTTTGCATTTCTTTAGAACCCTTAAAAAAAAAGCTCATCAGGACCCGGTGATTTATTTTGCTTCAGTCTGTTTATTTGCTTCACAACCATTTCACTAGTGACTGTGATGTTACATAATTTATCTTCTTCAGGCCCACTATAAAAATTAATTACTGAGATACTGTTAGTGTCTTCCTGTGTAAAAACCGAGAGAAAATAATTATTTAAAATCGAACACATTTCATTCTTTTTGTCAGTAAGATGCCCCAAATTATTTTTTAAGGGGACCTATCTTATCTCTAACTTTTGTTCTATAAACCTGGAAAAAACTTTCAGGGTTAGTTTTCGAATCCCTAACAACTTTAATTTCGTACTCCCTTTTAGCTTTTCTTATCCCCTTTTTAACATCCCTCTTAATGTCAATATACTGATTCATAAGATAACCTCACCTCTTTTGATACGTCTATAAATTCCTTTCTTCTGACCTGAAAGATATTTGAGCCTATTATTCATCCATTTCGGGTCATTTCTATTTGATCTAATTTCCTTACATGGGATAAATGTTCTTTGGGCAGCATGTATTGTGTTAAGAAAGCCGTCATGCTGACAGCTCTCTTCGCTACCCCAGTTCACAGATGATAAGTGTTCTCTAAGCCCATTGTAATCTGCTAAGCGAAAATCTGGGACCATTACTGAATTATCTCTACTGTCATACTTCCATTCAATGCTAAAGGTAATTGATTTGTGATGGCTTGTGCCGAGTTCCTCTGTAATTTCTAAATTATTAACAAGGATTTCCTTGTTTGCCAGAACCAAGTCAAGCAGGTTATTTCTCTTTGTAGCCTCTGTCACAAAATGCCTCAAAAAACAATCCTGAACTTCTTCTAAGAAGTCGTTAGACTCTGAATTCCCAGTCAAGAAATTCCAATCAATATGACTGAAGTCAAAGTGTCCTATAATTACTACATTATCGCGCCTTGTGG
This sequence comes from Cherax quadricarinatus, assembly GCF_038502225.1. Lineage (NCBI taxonomy): Eukaryota > Metazoa > Arthropoda > Malacostraca > Decapoda > Parastacidae > Cherax > Cherax quadricarinatus. The sequence continues at coordinate 18,539,454 of NC_091336.1, forward strand.
CCTTAACAATTTTCTCCCATAGTAGTCTCCCCTGGCCTCTAAGTTTGGGGGTGCGTCCTTCCTAGACTGCAGGAAGGCCTTTGACACAGTTCCCCCTACAAGAGATTAGTGCAGAAGCTGGAGGATCAGGCGCATATAACAGGGAGGGCACTGCAATGGATCAGGGAATACCTGACAGGGAGGCAACAACGAGTCATGGTACGTGAAGAGGTATCACAGTGGGTGCCTGTGACGAGCGGGGTCCCACAGGGGTCAGTTCTAGGACCAGTGCTATTTTTGATATATGTGAACGACATGATGGAAGGAATAGACTCTGAAGTGTCCCTGTTCGCAGATGATGTGAAGTTGATGAGAAGAATTAAATCTGATGAGGATGAGGCAGGACACTGCAAAGAGACCTGGACAGGCTGGACACGTGGTCCAGCAAAGGCTTCTCGAATTCAATCATGCCAAATGCAAAGTCATGAAGATTGGGGAGGGGCAAAGAAGACCGCAGACAGAGTATAGGCTAGGTGGACAAAGACTACAGACCTCACTCAGGGAGAAAGACCTTGGGGTGACCATAACACCGAGCACATCACCGGAGGCACACATCAATCAAATAACTGCTGCAGCATACGGGCGCCTGGCAAACCTGAGAATAGCGTTCCGATACCTTAATAAGGAATCGTTCAAGACACTGTACACTGTGTATGTTAGGCCCATACTGGAGTATGCAGCACCAGTTCGGAACCCACACCTGGTCAAGCACATCAAGAAATTAGAGACAGCACAAAGATTTGCAACAAGGCTAGTCCCAGAGCTAAGGGGAATGTCGTACGAGGAAAGGTTAAGGGAAATCGGACTGACGACACTGGAGGACAGGAGGGTCAGGGGAGACATGATAACGACATACAAGAATACTGCGGGGAATAGACAAGGTGGATGGAGATAGAATGTTGAGATGGGACACAGCAATAAGGGGTCACAACTGGAAGCTGAAGACTCAGATGAGTCACAGGGATGTTAGGAAGTATTTCCTCAGTCATAGAGTTGTCAGGAAGTGGAATAGTCTAGCAAGTGAGGTAGTGGACGCAGGAACCATACATAGCTTTAAGATGAAGTATGATAAAGCTCATGGAGCAGAGAGAGAGAGAGGCCCTGGTAGAATTCAGTGAAGAGGTGGGGCCAGGAGCTGAGTCTCGACCCCTGTAACCACAATTATGTGAGTACAATTAGATGAGTACACACATACTTACACTCACACACACACACACACACGTTTACACCCACTACACACACACACACACACACACACACACACACACACACACAACACACACAAACATACTCACACACAAAGAGATTGGGCAGCAGAGCTCATGAAAAAGGAACATGAGTGAGGAAGGAAGCTAGAAGAACTTAGCATGAAAATGGAGGAGAGGATAGCTGCAGAGAGCAGGAAGTGGGAGACGCAAGTCACAGCAGCAGAGGCTAAGATACAGAGATTAGAAGAGGAACTGAAAAATCTGAAACAGCCTAAAGAACTAAAGAGCAATGTGGGCATGACATCAGAAACTGCTTCCTCAGTCACAAACAAGGGGACTGTAAGGACCGAAGGAGTGAAACTGTATGCAGAGGCCCTATCAGATCATCGTGGAGCCCATGAAAAAAAAGAGGATCACATCAGGAACAAATGAGGGAACTGAAGAAAATGAAAGAGCTAAGCTATACATAGAGGCCCTAACAGACCACAGCAGTGCCCAGGGAAAGCTGAGAAGGGAAAGTGAGAGATCACTGGGCCCAGGGACAACAGACAGTGAAGAGACTGAAGAAAAGGCTGCAATGGAGGCAACTAAATCGAATCAGGGGATACATAGGGATATGCAGTGGGAGAATGAAAGGGAGAAACCAGTCTTCATTTATGGGCTCCAGGAAGTTGAAGGGAAAACTTACGAAGCAAGAAGACAAGGGAAGAAAAAAACAATTGAAAGCATCATGAAAGCAATAGGAGGAAATGACATGATTCAGCTGGCAAATTTTCTGAGAATAGGGGATGGGGGGTTGCAAGAGGAAGAAACAGGCCAGTAAAAGTGATTTTCAAGGCAGAATCGGCTTGAAACAGGATCCTGCAGTAGAAAGCAAGACTAAGGGACATGTTGGCATACTGAAAGGTGAATCTTGACCACAACAGAACACGAGAAGAAAGGCAGAAACTGAAAGAGAGGGTACAAAGATGAAAGGAGGAAAGAGAGGTGATGATGGAGATGGACAGGAGAACCCAGACTCAGGAGGAAGTTCAAATACAACCTCCCTCACAACCACCTACAGAAGCCCCGCAACCAGGACAACCTCAATGCAACCAAACATTCTAACCCAATACACACATGCCATACCCAATGCTCCCACTCACCTCATTACAAACTTCACCTTCACAGCAACCACCAATAGTTCCTTATCAGGTCTCCCATTTTCCAAACCCCAACGTTCCCCCCAGACCACAATTTTAGAAAAGAAGTTGAAGGTTTGGTATACAAATGCAGATGGAATAACAAATAAATATGAGGAGTAGCATGAAAGAATCAAGGAGACATCCCCAGACATAATAGCACTCACAGAAACTAAACTCACCAGAATGATAACAGATGCAATCTTTCCACCCGGATAACAAATTCTCGGGAAAGAGAGGGAGCAGAGGGGGAGGAGTTGCACTGCTCATTAAAAACCAGTGGGGATTCGAGTAAATGGAAAGAATGGATGGAATGGGCGAAAGGGACTACATAGTAGGAACAATCCAGTCTATGGGCCATAAGGTGGTAATTGCTGTATTGTACAACCCGCCACACAACTGCAGGAGGCCAAGAGAAGAATACGACGAGAGCAACAGAGTAATGGTTGACACACTAGCCGAGGTGGCCAGAAGAGCTCGCATGGGGAGAGCAAAGTTACTAGTTATGGGTGATTTCAGTCTCAAGGAGATTGGAAAAACCTGGAGCCCCATGGGTGTCCTGAAACTTTGAGAGCCAAGATGATGGATGTGGTACTGGAAAACCTCATGCATTAACATGTTAGAGACACTACCAGAGAGAGAGGTGAGGATGACCCAGCAAGACTGGACCTAGTATTCACCTTGAGTAGTTTGTACATCGAGGATATCACATATGAAAGGCCCCTTGGAGCTAGTGATCATGTGGTTCTGTGCTTTGATTACATAGTTGAGCTACAAGTGGAGAGGGTAGCAGGAATAGGATGGGAAAAACCAAACTACAAAAGGGAGGACTACACAGGCATGAGGAACTTCCTGCAAGACCTTCAGTGGGAGAGAGAATTGGCAGGAAAACCAGTAAAACAAATGGACTGTGTGACAGAATGCAAGGAGGCAGAAGAGAGGTTTGTTCCCAAGGGAAACAGAAATAATGGGAAGACCAGAACGAGTCCTTGGTTCACCCAAAGGTGTAGGGAGGCAAAAACTAAGTGCACTAGAGAATGGAAAAAGTACAGAAGACAAAGGACCCAGGAAAATAAAGAGATTAGCCTAAGAGCCAGAAATGAATATGCACAGATAAGAAGGGAGGTTCATCGAAAGTCAAGTCTGACCCGAAGCTGTTGTATAGCCACATCAGGAGGAAAACAACAGTCAAGGGCAAGGTAATCAGGCTGAGGAAGGAAGGTGGGGAGTTCACAAGAAACGACCAAGAGGTATGTGAGGAGCTCAACATGAGATTTAAAGAAGTATTTACAGTGGAGACAGGAAGGACTCCAGGAATTCAGAATAGGGAGGTACACCAACAAGTGCTGGATGAAATACACACAACCGAGGAGGTGAAGAAGCTGCTATGTGAACTTGATACCTCAAAGGCGGTGGGACCAGACAACATCTCTCCGTGGGTCCTTAGAGAGGGAGCAGAGATGCTGTGTGTGCCACTAACAAAAATCTTCAACACATCCATTGAAACTGGGCAACTACCTGAGGTATGGAAGATGGCAAATGTAGTCCCAATTTTTAAGAAAGGAGACAGACACGAGGCATTAAACTACAGACCTGTGTCACTGACGTGTATAGTATGCAAAGTCATGGAGAAGATCATCAGGAGGAGAGTGGTGGAGCACCTAGAAAGACACAAGCTTATAAACGACAACCAGCACGGTTTCAGGGAAGGAAAATCCTGTGTCACAAACCTACTGGAGTTTTATGACAAGGTAACAGAAGTAAGACAAGAGAGAGAGGGGTGGATAGACTGCATTTTCTTGGACTGCAAGAAGGCCTTCGACACAGTTCCTCACAAGAGGTTAATGTAAAAGCTAAAGGATCAGGCATGCATAACAGGAAAGGCACTGCAATGGATCAGAGAATACCTGACAGGGAGGCAAGAACGAGTTATGGTACGTGACGATGTGTCAGAGTGGGCGCCTGTGACGAGCGGGGTTTCACAGGGGTCAGTCCTAGGACCTGTGGTATTTTTGGTATATGTGAATGACATATCGGAAGGGATAGACTCAGAAGTGTCCCTGTTTGCAGATGATGTGAAGTTAATGAGAAGAATTAAATCGGTCGAGGATCAGGCAGGACTTCAAAGAGACCTGGATCAGCTACAAGCTTGGTCCAGCAACTGGTTCCTTGAATTTCACCCCGCCAAATGCAAAGTCATGAAGATCGGGAAGGGCAAAGAAGACCGCAGAGTATAGTCTAGGTGGCCAAAGAGTGCAAACCTCACTTAAGGAGGGTAAGTATAATATCGAGCACATCTGAGGCGCACATCAATCAGATAACTGCTGCAGCATACGGGCGTCTGGCAAACTTGAGAATAGCATTCCGATACCTCAGTAAGGAATCGTTCAAGACTCTGTATACCATATACGTCAGGCCCATATTGGAGTATGCAGCACCAGTTTGGAATCCACACCTGGTCTAGCACTTAAAGAAATTAGATGAAGTGCAATTGTTTGCAACAAGACTAGTCCCTGGGCTAAGGGGATTGTCCTGCAAAGAAAGGTTAAAGGAAATCTGCCTGGCGACACTGGAGGACAGGAGGGAACCATACATAGTTTTAAGACAAGGTTAACTAAAGCTCATGGAGCAGGGAGAGAGGACCTAGCAACAATCATTGAAGAGGCGGGTTCAGGTGCTATGACTCGACCCTTGCAGCCACAAATGTGTGAGTACAAATAGGTGAGTGTACACACACACACACACACACACACACACACACACACATACTTACCTGTGGCATAAAGGTAAGTGGCCATAATGGTAATAGTGGTATAGTAGACTAGCATCATTGCTCCGAAAAGAGCTAATCCCTTCATAATCTTGACCTTCAGAGCCATCACTCCTGTCCTGAAGCCGAGACCAACCACACGATCGAGCAAAAGGATCAAGAAAGGATTTTGATGTTTTCCTTATTGAGGAGAACAGAGATACGTGGCGATGGTTATTTGAATGAACAGAAATTTGATTTCGTTGTTAAATCAAGCAGGGGGGGTGTTGATTTTTTTTAAGGGGAAAGGGGGAGGAGCGAATAGAAGCTTTCAGGGTTAATTTATTTTGGTGAACAGAAGCCTGGCGAGTTCAATATTTACGTAAAAGTCTGATTTTGAGAGTTTCAGTATTTTAGCGAGAGTTTTGGCGAGCTCGTTAGAGAACCGGCCAAGCTCGCAAAGGAGAGTTATAACTTCGCGAGTGGTTGTAAAGAGTTTGTTTTAGAATGTTCATGTCCAAAGAGATTTCAGTGAGTTCTCCAGCATTTTAGGAACGTTCACGAGGGATTTTTGGCTAGATCATTAGGTGAGATTTGCTCTCTCTCTCTTCTCCTTCAGCTCTTTCTTTCACCAATTTGCCTATTCTCTCTCTTAGTCTCTCGCTCTTTCTCTCTCTGCCTCTCGAGCGATACTGACGACACCAGACTAGAGACACCAGTCAGTACCTCGGAACGTCGCGTTCTCGTTCTTATCTCACCTCGATAAATAGCCAAATTCCAGTAATCAGAGTGAACACTTAGAATCACCAATGCTTTTCTTCGCTAAGCAACGCTGATGCCGATTTCTAATAGCTACTGGATAGCGTGTAGCTACAGCGTGCTACTGCAATTCTTTCCTCCTCTCCTCAGATACAAAATGTTTTTCATGTCACATGATACGAATCATTTTGATATAGCTTGATTCACTCAGAAATTTTCCAATGCTGATTTACATAGCAGCCACATGGGAAATTACCATTATATATATATATATATATATATATATATATATATATATATATATATATATATATATATATATATATATATAATTTATAGTGGTTTTATTTATATATGCAACATATTTTCATATTCTTGGTTGGTTGGTTAATAGAGTTTAAAGCCTATCGACTACACGAGGGTCATTAAGGACGCACGTCACCTGTTCACCACAAATCAAAAATACTTAAAATCCCATATATAGTCCTATGGGAATTAGAAGAAACCGAGAGTAAATATCTACTGAGCAATACAACCCTCCAAGAGTACCATTGCCCACAGGGAACGTATTCCAAGATATATATACAAAGTGTATATGATTATTGTTATTGGTTGGTTAAAGGGAGTTTAATGTCTGTCAATTACAGGAAGGTCACTAAGGTTACTGAAGTTGATATTATTTTAAGTTCTCAATATATATGTATTGTCACACTATATGTATGTCAATAATAATAATAAAAAAATAATAATTATTATTATATTATTATTGTTACTCTAAGACAAGTGTAATCACCCAAAACTTGCATAATTGTATGTACTTATATACATTTTGACATAGACATATAAAGTCTTAATGGAAAAACTTTGTCGGAAACATGTGCGAGTCTCCCCTTAAAATTTGTCTTTATAATTTTCCTTTGTAAGATTTCAATTTTCTCTGTCGTCGAGGACTGACTCTAGCAATTTGTGAAGACGCAGACAGAAAAGTTAAAAATGAAAGAAGAAAAATCAAATTAAATAGAAAAAGAAGCGGTTAAAGTACACGAAGTAGTAGAAAAAATAAGAAAAAATGGAAAACGAGGAACAAATAAAAGGCTTTGAAATACACTGGTGTAGGTAACAGCTCTTAGTTTGTAAATAAAGTTACGAACCTTAACCAAACCTTGTAAAATCCTGTGTAAAAAAAAGACACAACGAGAAAAATACGACGAGAAAAAAAGAATAAAAAAGTGGGAAGGGAAGAAGCGAAAGAAGGAAAGAAGAAAGGAAGCAGCAGCAACAGCCCAACATTGTTGTGTTCAGGGAGAACTGATGCTACAAGTTCAGGGGTCAGGAGCTATGAATCGACCCCCACAATCACAATTAGGTGAGTACAAGAAGACATGAGAGCAGGTAGTGCTGTGATAATAATAATAATAATAATAATAATAATAATAATAATCTTTATTTCTACATGTACAAGGTATACTGGCCTAGCTGACATCAACGACATACTACTATATATAAAGCCGCTGGTTATGCAGAGCATTTCGGGCAAATTAGGTAAATTTTGTCCGCAAGATGCGACCCACACCAGTCGACTAACACCCAGGTACCTATTTTACTGCTAGGTAAACATGGCCAGTAGGTGTCTTAAGGAAGCATGCCGGAATGTTTCCAATCGTACCGGGAATCGAGCTACGGGACAGCACCCTTGTCATACTAGGGTGCATAATTCAGGAAAACGTAAGCTTGGGCAGACTTAAGAGAATGTTCAAAACAGTAAGTGTCAGGGGCCCAAGACTGTTCAAATGCCTCCCAACATACATAAGGGGGATTACCAATAGACCCCTGGCTGTCTTGACATATGCTACACATATGCTGCTATGTATGATAATTCTATGTAACTGTATTGTGTATACCTGAATAAATTTACTTACTTACTTACTTAACTAAAATCATAACCTGACCAGCCGGGTTGTGGTTCGCAGGTTGGTTTGCGTGCGGCTGGCAGTAGCAGCCTGGTTGATCAGGCCCTGATCCACGGCGAGGCATGATCAGAGACCGGGCCGAGGGGGCATTGATCCCCCAAAATCATCCTCCAAGTATCATGCACGTCTAAATTGCCTATCGTTGTTACGTCGTCCTGAAGTTTGTTTTCGAGAACTGCGTCATTGGCGTGGGATTTAAGAAGTGCTCCAAGCTGAATGCTACTTGCAGGGGGCACTGGATGACGTACCTGGTGATGTAAACTTCACAGTCGATCACTTGCTGGTTGGCAGAGAATTAACATTTGATGGATTGAGGGCTGGTCCCATGGGTTGTGCCTGTGTCGTCACCTGAGCAAGATCTGCTGGAAAGGACTCACTCCTTTGTACCTGCCAGTGAACCTTCATGCAGGGAAGAGATGTTGAGTTTCCTGGTTCATACTGACTCTCTTCCTCTGAGATTCTGCCATCTGCTTGCTTCATCGAACATTGCATAGCTCCTGACGAGGCACTGGTTTCAATGTGAAAGGCCCACAGATAATCCATTTCATTCCCTCTCTGGAATATATATATATATATATATATATATATATATATATATATATATATATATATATATATATATATATGCAATAAGATCACAGTAAACAGGTGATTTCAGAATATGCAAAACAACCACTCTGAAAGAATAGAGAAATTCCAAGCACTTTCGTGACTACTCACATTGTCAAGGAACTATGAAAGTAATACATCAAAGGAAGGCAATAAAAGAGCTTAGACCACACCTCACAGTCAACTCCCACAACAAAGAAACACCTGACGCGGAACAATACCGGACTCATAAGAAAAGAGGAACACTGCAGTAGGTCCGCTGGTCCAACTAGACAGGTCCTCACGACAACCCACCAACAAATCATTCTACCCAAGAAATAAGGTTTATTATTTGTCCAATGTATTATTAAACTCTAACCAAATTTTTTTAATTATAAATGAATCTAATTTATACAAACCTAATGAAATATTCATATTATTTTCAAAACTGCTTTTTATGAAACAAGATTCAATTATATATCTGTCAACCATGGACTTGCTTGATACAACTTTCTCAACTTTTTGAAAATCAATTGGATGGTTAAAATCTCTCACATGAATAAATAGAGCATTGGAATCTTGTCCAGTTCTAATGTATATTTATGTTGTTTTAATCTAAGTTCGAGACTTTTACCAGTTTGACCATAATAAACTTTATCGCAAATTTTACAAGGAATCTTATAGACACATCCGTCAGCAGTGAGACACTTTAACCATCCAATTGATTTTCAAAAAGTTGAGAAAGTTGTATCAAGCAAGTCCATGGAACAATGCTCTTCTCCAGACTGAGGGACTGACCACCTCACAACTTTAAGGGTGATGGACTGATTACATCGTCTTCAAGTATCTTTTGCTTCTATCAACTTTTCTGTACTCGACTGAAGAAGCCTACTGTGTAGGCGAAACGTTTCGAAATAAAGATACCTAACTGTTGCATGTGTCTTACCGAGTCCGGTATTGTCGCGCGTCAGGTGTTTCTTTGTTGTGGGAGTTGACTGTGAGGTGTGGTCTAAGCCCTTTAATTGCCTTCCTTTGATGCATTACTTTCATAGTTCCTTGACAATGTGAGTAGTCACGAAAGCGCTTGGAATTTCACTACTCTTTCACAGTGGTTGTTTTGCATAATTTAAAATCACTTGTTTACATTATATATATATATATATATATATATATATATATATATATATATATATATATATATATACTGTATAATGCATTTCCAAATTTGTGTTGGTACAACATTTGCTGGAGATGTCGACGCTCGGCCAGCCGAGGCCAGGGATATTGCGAGGCTAACCTGCATAAGGTAAAGTTGCACTGTTGCATCCAGCAGCATGTTCAACATTAAAGGGGGTGGCGGGGGAGCAGACATGACAGAGGAAAGGCCAGAACGCATCCTCTCATTTCATATTTCCACTGTCAGTCCCTGTTTGTGACTCTCTCACTCTCATTCTCTCTCTCTCTCTCTCTCTCTCTCTCTCTCTCTCTCTCTCTCTCTCTCTCTCTCTCTCTCTCTCTCTCTCTCTCTCTTTGAGTTACTCTGATGTAGTGGATCAGAATTTTTTTTCGGGTCAACGCCTCACAACAGACACATAACCACTCAGAAAAAAACTTCTGAATTTGTCACTGAAGCGGGTGAAAAAAAACAATGTTTTTAATTTTTTCGAGGTCATCCTATCTCGGTGGGAGACTGACGGTGTGTTAATAAATACTGCAATACGTTTTTACTTGTTCAAAGTGCAAAACATTTCGAATTTTTCGATTTCAAAAGGATGCCAAACAAATTATTTGAGTCTTTGATGGTCATACAGCTCCTGGGGAGGGGGAGGTCAATCAGGTTGATCCAAGCAAAGGGAGGATAGCTCCAATTCCTTGGATGAAGAGCTCATCTGCAGCCTCAAGGCACTTCCCTCCTTGAAGTCGGTCTAGCCATAAAAACTTGAGGGCTTTAGCACGACACTTAAACCAGCCTCTTAATGTAAACAACTGCTCGTTGCATTTACGTGCAGTGCCACTTATTGTGACTTTAGAGGAGTGCCAATTAGCTTGATCAGAGAAAAAAGTGCCGCAGACCCTGATTTTAGGAATGGTGGTGTGAGGGGATGAATGCTGACTCGAGGAGCTGCTGGAGGTGTTGTCAGCGCCACAATAAGACTGAGCTCAGACGAACAACAAAAATAATGGAACTGGCACTCTTGTCTGGTGACGGAAACTCATCGTTGCTTCCCACATTCATTTTGACGACACATTCTGAAATAACGTTTACTTACCGACACGAATCTGCTAAAAAAAAAAAATCATCACCTTCTTGTGTTAGTGTGACTTGTAAATGGTCCAAGTCGAACTAAAACGTCGACATAAGCTTCTTTCTTCCATCTGCGAGTTATCTGTGTATTGTTCCAGTCACAGTATTGTCTCTTTTTGTTACTTATTTACCTACCATATCGCAGAGTCTGCACGAACAATCTCTCAGATTTAAACAATGGGAATACCCAAGTTTTAAGGACCTGCGATGTGTCCCGTTGCGCTAGACAAACCTCTTGTTTATGTTTCCTTATTGTCGGTCTAATGTACCTAAATTCCATTTAACTTCCGCAGACTTAACTTATATTAAAATTAAATATTGTATTTGTTTTCGTATTCTCTTAGATCGGACGGAAATGAACGTACTTTAGTAATTGTCTTCCAAATTGTTGATATGACTGTGACATGCCTGCGACCAATTTTGAAAGTCTTCCTACACCCGGAGCCCGCCCTGGAGCCAGGCTTTTTCTGTTTTCATGGTTAATTAGGCTGTTGCTGTTGGCGGCGCGCCGGTAGACAGGATGCTGGGGTTGACAGTCCCCTGGGTTTTGCTATGAAGAGTCCTAGGATAGACGGAGGGACAGATATTAAATCAGTGAGGAGTGGTCTGGGACCTGGATGCGAGGGGCAGTGACCCCTCCCGGAATCGTCTCCCAGGTAATGTACATTTACGTTTTAAACAGATAATGACAGATGAGGAGTAGTTGTGCCTCAGTATGTGGGTCAATACGGTTGTTGATAAATCTTGGAAGACTTGCCGAGTCTGGTCGGTGACACTGACCAGAACAAATCCTTCCCTACACACTCCATTTCTCTCTAAGAAGAGCTTTATCAAGTCTTGACAAAGTTGTACTCGGCGCGAAATTTCCTTTGTAAAAACTGTTTTTCTTGGAATATATCGTCTTATGATTTACAGTTTGAAACTTACTATCACTACTACTACTACTACTAATATAACTATTACTACTACTACTAATATAACTATTACTACTACTACTACTAATATAACTATTACTACTACTACTACTACTACTAATCCCTTGTTTCTCGGCCCTCTTTTGTACAGTCTTCAGGCCTTTTCCACTGTTTTCTTCCCGATTGTGACTTGACAATGATCCAGGAAGGACCGAAACGTAGCTATAAGGTTACTCTTCTAAGTGCCAGCTTATGTAAATTTCAATGACGTTGGTTCGAGTCCCAATACTCTCTATATAATACGCATCTTTTGTTTAAGCATAATTTTTTCATTAACGCATCAGCCGTCTCTCACAGAGGCAGGGTGACCCGAAAAAGAACACTTTCATCATCACTCACTCCATCACTGTCTTCCCAGAGGCATGCCGAGACTACAGTTAAAAAAAATGCAACACCCATCCTTCAGAGTGCAGGCACTGTACTTCCTACCTACAGGACTCAAGACTGGTTAACCGGTTTCCCTGAATCCCTTCATAAATGTTACTTTGCTCACACTCCAACAGCAAGTCAAATCATAAAAACCATTTGCCTCCACTCTGCCTCCTAACACGCTCATGCACACTTGCTGGAAATCTAAGGCCCTCGCATACAAAACCTCCTTTACCCCTTCCCTACAATCTTCCCTAAGACGACCCCTTCCCTGCCTTCCTCCCACTACAGATTTATACACCCTCAAAGTCATTCTATTTTGTTCCATCCTCTTTAAATGTCCAAACCACCTCAAAAATACTTGCTATGCCCTCTGGATAATAGCTTTAGAAACCCCGCACCTCCATCTAATCTCCAAACTATGGAGTCTCTGCATAATATTCACACTGCATGTTGCCCTCAGACACGACATCTCCACTGCCTCCAGCTTTCTCCTTGTTGTAACATTCACCACCCATGTTCCACACCCATACAAGAGCGTTGGTACCACTAAACTTTCATACATTACCTTCTTTGCTTCCATATTCAAGCATAAATGTAGACTCTTATATACAGTAAACTGTTTATTAAAACATATTAATTCACGAAGTCGTTCTCAACTTAAGTGAATGCTTTATAAGTTATTTCTTGAACGTAACACAAGTAACTAGTTACTTAAACTTAACCTGAGTAACTTCATAGTTACTTCCCTAATACTGCCTTGATGCTGGCAAAGTGCTCTTTCTCCAAGGACATGGAATTATCCTTCCCCTTCCTTGAATCGAACGTAATTACCTACCATTCCTCATGTGCTACGTTGCCCTCACGGGCTTAGCGCTCCCTCACGAATATAATAATACTTATGGAGATGCAATTACCAGACTCCTTCATTAAGACTAATTATCATTAATTCCGGGTTATAATTTGGCTGTCTCCTCTACCCACCAGTAACGACAATGTACATCAACACAACCCGTAATTAAAGTTCTTGCATGTACATCAGGGTTGTATAAACCGTTGGGTATATATTTATACCAGTGACCGAGTATACTGGCATATCTTCCCATAATAAATGCAACGAACGGGGGTTCAGAGAACCAGTAAGTGATAAACGAATAAGTTCAGATAAACGAAATAATTTGCAAATCAGGATTAAAGATATCTGGAGATGATTACTGTCTACACACACCCACACCGTGTGAAGCTCGCTTCACACGGCGAGAATCTGGGGTTCGATTCCCAGCGAGGGTAGAAATTTTGGGCGTGTTTCTTTAAACCGGTTATCTGTTTTCCCCATCAGTAAAATGGGTTCCAGGGTGTTAGTCGATTGGTGTGGGTCGCATCCTGGGACAAAACTGACTAATTTGTGGGAAATGCTCTGCATGACAAGCGGCTTTATATATTAGTAGTACGTTATTGATGTCAGCTAGGGTCTGTATACCTTTTACATGTACTTGTAGTAAATAAAGATATATTATTATTACTTATCTGAGAAATTTTCGTTTCATGTACCAGTGTACTTATTGCAAAGCTCCTGATAAAGCCGTGGTAACAATGCAAAAGACCGAGTGCTTCAACATCCACCCCTTTATTATAAAGTAACATAAAACCATTGAAACATATCTTAGGAGAGAGAGAGAGAGAGAGAGAGAGAGAGAGAGAGAGAGAGAGAGAGAGAGAGAGAGAGAGAGAGAGAGAGAGAGCTGGAATGTGTGTGTGTGTGTGTGTGTGTGTGTGTGTGTGTGTGTGTGTGCAGATGGTTCTCAGCTGACAAAATAAACAATGAAGAAGAAATGTGTTATTTTCCATTGTTGACACGATCAGCTGGGCAGCGTCGGGTCAGGAGAGTCAACAGCAACTCAGCTGACCATTTAGAAACAAGATTAATATATATATATATATATATATATATATATATATATATATATATATATATATATATATATTAATATATATATATATATATATATATATATATATATATATATATATATATATATATATATATTAGAGGGAGGTACCACCTCTAGAACTGTCCTGGGGACCCTCATCCTCAGATAAAAGAATAAACTTGCTTCAGGGAAAACTCAAGGTTTTCCCTGAAGTTGTTTGAGAATTTTCTCCTACCACCCCCTATATTTCAAGTATGTTTTATTTAAAGACAAAAATACATTGGCCAAACATTCACAAAAATACAACAGAAAGCAAAACAATATAGGTAACTCAGAGCTACATCTCGAATACTTCGTCCAGCTCCCCGGCGGTGGGCCGTGTGCCCAGAATGCTGCAGGCATTTCCTCTCTGGATCGCAACACTGAGTCTCTGAAAGAGAAAGCTGGTCTCCCTGTAGTCCTTGGTTTCTATGATGAGCTTTTCACCCAGCTCTTTGAGGAACTTTAGAGCACACTTGCCCCATGCTCCAAGGGTCTCCGACCCTATTAGAATGAAGTTATAGCAAGGGGGAAGGTCTTCATATTTTCGGATCTTCTGGGTCTCCCTGTGGCTGGCAGCTCCACCCCCTTCCACTACGGAGTATGGCAAGTAGGTGTCTGCCAATGTGGCAGCACAGGTGTAGTCCCAGGCAATCTGCTTTCCATCCTTCCAGGGTAGCATAGTGGCTCCATCAGGACGCTTTTGACTTCCATCAGACCTCTGTACTTGGGGTTCCCGTTGAGCTGGGCAACGGGCTGTGGCAAGGCTTCTCTTTATGATGTCATTGACCTCCTCATGTCTTGCATACTTCCCTTCTGCTGTGTGACACACAAGACCATGAAGTCCGAATTGATCAGCTGTCGCCCTGCCGCAAATACACCTATGTTCGGTGAGGATGGGGGCGGCTAGGCGAAGAGCAACACCAATCCGAATGGCCTGTGGGTCGAGACTGGTGCCCAGGGAGGAATTGGGAACAGCTAACAGAAAATCTCCTGAGTGTGGTGCCTTCACTGCCAGGAGACGAGCTTTGTCCTTTCCTGAAGCACTGGAGAGCATTGTGTTGGCGATTTTTTCCATGATCGGTTTGTCCCAGTGGGACTGTTTGTGCTGTTTGGGAGGAGCTGGTCTACTGGAGGAGTCTGTAAGGGTGTCCCACCGAATCGCTGCTTCAGTAAACTTGGGGTCTTGAGCTCCTACCACGTCTCTCAAGCGTTCGGGTACTATCTTCTTGACTAATGCACCGGAAGCCAAACACGAAGACAGAAAAGCAGGTAAAGCAACATGCGTTGCTTTACCTGCAATGGGTCTGATTCCCCCATCCCTCTTCTTCAAAGCACATAGTTAGGCTCCAAAAAAAAAAGGTTTAATTTCTTCTGAGATTCGCCCAGCCAGGCAATTGTTGACGAAAGTTGTTAACTCGGTGAGAAGAATTGATGCAGATTCACCGAGTACTGGATTTACCATCTCTTTGAGGTGCTGAGGTCGAATTCCAGTGTAACCTCCTGCAGATCCTGCTGGAAATGACAAGATCGCCTTATAGACTTCCGATTCTGGCAAAATTAATTGTTCAATGATGGGGTCTTCCTCAGGGTTGTCGTTGATGGCTATGGTGTCCCTGGTTGGATACTTGTCTCTTAGTGCTTGGGCCGTGGTCTCATCCTTGGGGGCTACAGTGTCGTCACTTGTAATTATTCTTATTGCTTCCACTGTGTTACCTTCTTCGATTTTTTTGCTAACCTGTGCACAAATTTTCTCATTTTCAGTGGGACTTTTCTTGGGTCTACCTCTTTGATTCCTGCGATGATGGGGCAGAGGGACACAGTTGTCCGTTCTTGGGTAGTTGCGCACTGCCTTGATAACTGACGTGGTTAGCAGTTTGCCTCGTCTTTCATATATATATATATATATATATATATATATATATATATATATATATATATATATATATGTCGTGCCGAATATGTAAAACTGGTCAATTAGCAAGAACTCATTTAAAATTAAGTCCTTTCTAAAATTTTCTCTTATACGTTTAAAGATATATTTTTTTCATTAATGTTGATGTAAAAATTTATAATTTTGGACCAAAAGGAACTTAGAAAACTTACCTAACCTTACTGTAACAAGCTCAATTTATTTTTGCCTAACCCAACTAAATATATTTTAGATTTGTTTACAGTAATTTAATACTAAATAAACACAGTGAAATATATTTTTTTCGTTAGGTTCAGAATGATTTTGGCGAAATTATTGCTTACACAAATTTTCACTAGTCCCATATGGCATGATGAGCGTTGCTATTTAAGCCAAGATCGCAAGTTCTGCCTATTCGGCACGACATATATATATATATACTGCTCGTGAGGCTAGTACAACAAACGAGTAGTAGAATGAAATTAGCATCTGAAGAGGATTTTTGGGGTGAACGCCCCCGCGGCTCAGGCTAAGACCAGGCCTCGTGGTGGATCAGGGTCTGATCAACCAGGCTGTTACTGCTGGCCACACGCAAACTGATGTACGTGTAGACAGCCTGTACTGTCTGCACAGACAGCCTTGCTGTCTGCCAGCTTAGTTCATATTTCGCGCCACTCAGGTGCTGCCCTCTGGGCCTGTCCAAGTCTGTGGGAAGCTGGTCCCACACTCTCACTCACACAGCGGCCTAGCAGGAAGACACAAGGCCTACTAGTAGCTCTCTCTCGTGGGATGGCCCTCCCGGGCCATGGGCACAACACACAAGCCTGTGTACCCACCACGACTTAACAATAAAGTAAGAAGCCTCCGAAGACGTATCATTGAACCCCGCTACCATAATACCAATTAAACATTGGTTCACATTGGTGGGAAGCGGTGGTCGCAGCAGTTGTTTGCCCGGAGAGAGAGGAAGGGATGAAGTCATCTTCACTTTATCACCATATACAAGAAGCATCCGTCTCTCAACGTGTTATCCTGATGTCGTGTCTGCACGTTTGAGCATCCAGACACAGGTACAAGCATGATCCAGCCGAAATTTGCCGAATTTCTTCGAGAATTGTTAGTGGCGTCCCAGTGACCCCACGCTACAGCGTCCCTTGCTGTTTCTCAAGTCACGTGTTCAGCGTCACTTGTATGTTGCTGTTGTTGTTCAGCTCAGCACAGTGAGGTCTGAGCCAGACCTGAGTAGCACCACTGTGCTAAGTCACCCGATGTGACCAGTGCATTTGACAGTTGTTATCAGTCAGCTCTGAGCCCGAGCCCCCTTGTACAGAAAGCTCTTATGCTCGTCGCTCATAGATGTTATGCAGAATCGTACCTGCTACGATTCCCATCGAGATTTGTTTCACTTCACCTCCAAACCTTCAGGATGCAGTTATATGTAGAGAAACAAGTCTGGGGACGCTTAGACTAACCTCTGCTATAACTCCAACTGCCGAGAGAATGACACTCGTCAAGCCGCAGTTAGTCCTGTCGGCAGGCACTGTGTCAGCCTCGTGTCACAAGCTTAAGTGAGCAGCCTGCACAAAGAAGATGTCACTTTGACTGCTAGCTCTCACTGCAGTCTGGTGTATGATGTTAAGACTCCCAGATGTTTCGCCCAGTCGTCTCTGCCACGACTCGCTCCACAACTCGCTCCATGCTCGCCGGCAGTGACAGCCCAGCAACAGTACCAGTCGAGATGTGTCCTCCTGAGTCGCTTGCCAGAAGTCCTGCCCAGTTGCCGAGTTTTGTCGACGCCTCACTCGAGGGCACCAGCATGTCGCGCCCCAGGTTGAGTGAAAACCTGCAGCGACTCCTACGATGACTGCTTCACTGTTCCAGAGGAGACCGTACCCTGTTACGTCACAGCTCAGCCGCAGCAATGTCTCCCGTGTTGCAGTATCTGTCCAGACGCAGGAAGGCGTGCAGTGATGCCCTTCGGCACTCACTGCCTTTGACCACGATGTTTAGCACACCCCACATGTTTTTTCCCTCCCTGTAGGAAGTTTTTTTTCCATGTCCATATGTATATACATGTTTTTATTTTGTGTTCTGTGCCCTGTTCCTACGAGAGACCGAGTTTTTTTTACCACCAGTATTGTAGCGTCGGGACGACGCGCGGTAGGTGGCCGAGCGTATATAGACAGCCTGTACTGTCTGCACAGACAACCTTGCTGTCTGCCAGCTTAGTTCATATTTCGCGCCACTCAGGTGCTGCCCTCTGGGCCTGTCCAAGTCTGTGGGAAGCTGGTCCCACACTCTCACTCACACAGCGGCCTAGCAGGAAGACACAAGGCCTACTCCTAGCTCTCTCTCGTGGGATGGCCCTCCCGGGCCATGGGCACAACACACAAGCCTGTGTACCCACCACGACTTAATAAAGTAAGAAGCCTCCGAAGACGTATCATTTACTCCCCACTACCAGCATCACCAAATAATTCGTTATATACGAACCACAGCCCGGCTGTTCAGGTACTGACTTTAGGTGCCTGTCCAGTGCTTTCATGAAGACAGCCAGGGACCTATTATGTTATGGGAGGCAGTTGAACAGTCTTGGTCCCCGGACACTTACTGTGTTGTCTCTCAGTGTGCTCGTGGCGCTCCTGCTTTTCATTGGGGGAATGTTGCATCTCCTGCCGAGTCTTTTGCTTACATAGTGAGTGGTTTTCGTGTGCAGGTTTCGTACTAATCCCTCTAGGATTTTCCAAGAGTATATTATCAGTTATCTTTCTCGCCTGCGCCCCAGGGAATACAGATCAAGAGCCTTCAAACATTCCCAGTAATTTAGGTGCCTTATCGTACTTGTGTGCCGTGAAAGTTCTTTGTACACTCTCCAGGTCAGCAATTTCCCCAGCCTTGAAAGGGGCAGTTAGTGTAAAGCAGTATTCCAGGCTAGAGAGAACATGCAATTTGAAGAGAATCATCATAGGCTTGGCGTCCCTAGTTTTGAAGGTTCTCATTATACATCCTATCATTTTCCTTGCAGATGCGGTGGTCTTTGAAGGCGAGATCCTGTGACGTTATCACTCCCAGGTCCTTCACATTACTTTTTCGCTCTATTGTATGGTTAGAATTTGTCGTATACCCTCATACAGTTTTAGTTTCCTCAAGTTTTCCATTTCTGAGTAGTTGAAATTTCTCTTCATTGAACTTCATATTGTTTGAGTGGCCCATTTGAAGATTTGGTTTATGTCCGCTTGGAGTCTTGCGGTGTTGTCATCGATGGAGGACACTGTCATGGCAATACGGGTGTCATCCGCAAAGGAAGACACGGAGCTATGGCTTACATCTCTATGTCAGATATAAGGATGGGGAACAGAATGGGAGCGAGTACTGTGCCTTGTGTAACAGAGCTTTTCACCGTAGCTGCCTCAGATTTTATTCTGTTTACTATTACTCTTTGTGTTCTATTTGTCAAGAATTATACACCCATCTACCATTTTGTCCTGTTATTCCTTTATTACGCATTCAGTGCGCTATTACACTTGTCGAAAGCTTTTGCAAAGGACCTTAAGGCACCCACACCACCGTATGTCCTCAGATCAAGGTAAAACACACAGCTGTGCTGTGTGCTTGGTTCTTGTAGGATTGGGTGGTCCCGTGGGTTAGAGCGTCGTGTGTGATTTTCGCTCACCATAAGGCGGGCCAAAATGACATGGGTTCGCATCCTTGGCTAGTCGCAGTGTTGTTATTGATTAATACCACTTATTCGTGGTTACAATAATAATTATATGCAATAATATGTATACATTATATATATATATATATATATATATATATATATATATATATATATATATAAATATATATATATATATACCACTAGAACTTTACTGGGGACCCTCATCCTCAGAGAAGACAATAAACGTACCTCAGGGAAAACTCAAGGTTCTCTCCGGAGCTGTTTGAATATTTTCTACTATACCTATATATTTTTTTATTCTGTATGGGTTTTTACTGATAAACAGAATACATTGACAGAAAACACAAACATGAATAAAAAGGGTCAAAATATCAAAGATTATGAATCTCCTCCAGCTCCTCTGAAGCCGGACACGAGCCAAGTATGCAGCAAGCATTTCCCCACTGGATGGCCACGCTGAGGCGCTGGAACATGAAAGTGGCTGCCCTTGGGTCCCTGGTGGTGTCGATGAGTCTGGAACCCAATTCTTTAAGGAAACGTATAGCATTTTTCCCCCATGATCTCAAGGTCTCTGATCCCACTGGGACAAATTGATACTGTTGGCTTATGTCCCTGTACTTGCTGATCCTGTACTCCTCCCTGTTGCCCGACATAGTGATGGATGTAGGTGTCACCCAACGTCGACACACAGGTATAGTCTCATGCTAAGAGCTCACCATTCTTCCATGGACAGATGGTGATCCGATCTGGGCGGTTTGCTGAGTTGTGGGTATAATGTATATATATATATATATATATATATATATATATATATATATATATATATATATATATATATATATATAATATTCGAAGTCATTCTGTTTTGTTCCACCCTCTCTACATGCCCAAACCACCTCAACAACCCCTCCTCAGCCCTCTGGATATTAGTTTTGGTAATCCCACACCTCCTAATTTCCAAACTACGAATTCTCTGCATTATATTCACACCACACATTGCCCTCAGACATGACATCTCCACTGCCTCCAGCCTTCTTCTCGTTGCAACATTCATCACCCATGCTTCACACCCATACAAGAGTGTTGGTACAACTATACTCTCATACATTCCCTTCTTTGCTTTCATGGACAAAGTTCTTTGTCTCCACAGACTCCTATGCACCACTCACTCTTTTCCCCTCATCATTTCTATGATTCACCTCATTCTTCATAGACCCATCTGCTGACACGTCCACTCCTAAATATCTGATTACATTCACCTCCTCCATACTTTCTCCCTCCAATCTGATATCCAATGTTTCTTTCGTCACCTAATCGTTTTATCCTCATCACCTTACTCTTTCCTATAATCACTTTTAATTTTCTTCTTTATATATATATATATATATATATATATATATATATATATATATATATATATATATATATATATATATATATATATATATATACATATATATATATATATATATATATATATATATATATATATATATATATGCAAAACAACCACTCTGAAAGAATAGAGAAATTCCAAGCGCTTTCGTGACTACTCACATTATCAAGGAACTATGATAATGTGAATAGTCACGAAAGCGCTTGGAATTTCTTTATTCTTTCAGAGTGGTTGTTTTGCATATTCTGAAATCACCTGTTTACTGTGATCTTATTGCATATATATATATATATATATATATATATATATATATATATATATATATATATATATATATATATATATATAAAGAGAGAGAGAGAAAGAGAGAGAGAGAGAGAGAGAGAGAGAGAGAGAGAGAGAGAGAGAGCAGTGAAGAAACAGACAGATCCACAATAGCGTCATCCATCGCTGCCTATCTGGTGATCGGAGCAGATTGTCTACCATTGTCCAACCACAATTTAGCTGAGATAACACCGAGTTTCCCCCCTGTATCGATTTCGTCATCATTTCCCATCCCCCCTTTGGTTGCTGGCTGAAGGAACACAAGAGGACAGGGGCGAGGAAGCATTATATCTAAGTGGCCAGCAGTTAGCAGGTACTCCGGGTCAGTGTATGCTTTATGGAACCCATGAAGAGAGAGTAAACTTCCTAAATATGCCTGCAACAGATACGACAGTTTTTTTTCATAGAGATGGGGTTTATCTCTAGTGAGAACTGTGAGGATCCACAGCCTAGGAGTGCTAGTTATGAAATGGCTTAATGGAAAAATATATTGATTTCTTCCTGAAGCCATTTAAATATTCCTTACTTAGCCCATGGGGAGAGAAGACGACCTAGAAATGTTTGTAACAGATACGATATAATTATTTTTTTCATACAGATGGGGTCCATCTATTGTGCAAATTTTGGGGACACAGTCTCGGAAAGGCAGATAAAAAAAAAATTCAAAGGAAAATATTTAGATTGCTCCCTGAAGTCATTTGAATATCCCGCGTTTCCTCTCACCCCATCTTTCGTAGCGGCACAGATAGCTTGTAAATATACATCCATAGGTATCCCTGTTAACCCTTTTGGGGCCCAGTTCCAAGGCCTTTTGTGTAACCAAGAAAGTGACGGAGAGCGAGGGAGTGATAAATCGAGAGCAAAGGGGAAGAGGTAGAGAAAAGAAGCAAGAGCAAAAGAGCTATAAGAAGCAAATCCTAGAACAACAAAAGGGAAGAGAAAGCTATAACGAACGAATCCTAGAATAACAAAAGCAAGACCGAAAGAGTAATAGCGAACGAATTCTAGGACGACAAAGAAAAAGAGCCAGCGAGTTCCAGGTAGCCAACAGAACCAAAACAATAACACCTGACTTGCAAAAATATCCTGCCGGTGCCTCCGTGAATTCATTCTCCTCATGCGGGGACCTGCCGACCGCAAGCGCCGCCCGGAAGCGCCGACCGCAGGTTGTAATTAGAGGCTGTCGTGTAAGCAGGTTTGTTAAGGGCGGCTCAAGGATGGAAAGGGGGGGTTATATAACGAAGGTAGAAAATGAAACACTTGCAAATGAGAATGAGTGAAGGTAAGACTCTTATGGGAGTGCATAAGAGTACATGGGAGTACACATGAAAATAAGAGATGACTTGAGAGTCCAGAGCGAGACTATCTGCCGAGAGGGACTATCTATAACTATCTCAAGTGGAGACTATGTACTTTTTGTTTAATAATTTTGTTTACATATACAATATAATACAAAGGTTGAATATGGGGTGCACGGTAACCTAGCCACTACCCTCTGCAGGACTTATACGAAGTGCACAATAAATTAGCCACTACTGTACACGGGATGGATACGAGTGACACAGTAAACTAGCCACTACCATCCACAGGATGGATAAAACGTACACAATAAAGTAGCCTCCACGGGACGTACATGGGAAGCACAAGAATTCAGCCTCAGCCATTCACAAGATGGCCGCGAGGGATGACAGTAAACAAGCTACTTCGGCGACAAACTCTAACCTAATCTTAACCATGAACATCCCTGGTGCAAAATGAACTGCGATAACAACGAACTTGTAATATCGAGTGTCGCCGTAGCGTGATATCCTGCCTGTAAGTAAGTAAAAAAAAAAATCATCATCCCGCTCTTGATACGAGAATTTCCATAACAAAAGCGATAATTTCTCCGCTGTTATTGGTACTGAGGGAAAAATATTTGTCACATCTACCGAATCTAAGTAGAAAGTTTTGGCATTTATGGAGCTCCTTAACCGCATAGATTACTCGGCGCTTATAGCAATAAAAGAAAGAGGTTATAAGAACATAAGAACATAAGAACGAAGGAACACTGCAGAAGGCCTACTGGCCCATGCGAGGCAGGTCCAAGTCTCCTACCGGCTTAAGCCAATGCACCCAACCTAGTCAGGTCAGGTCACATTGACTTAAGGGAGGAACACGGCAACCGACCTGGTAGCACAAGCTATCAGGTCTAACTCACACCCACCCACATCTACTCATGTATTTATCCAACCTATTTTTAAAGCTACACAACGTTCTGGCCTCTATAACGGTACTTGGGAGTTTGTTCCACTCATCCACAACTCTATTACCAAACCAGTACTTTCCTATATCCTTCCTGAATCTGAATTTTTCCAACTTAAAATCATTGCTGCGAGTCCAGTCTAGGCTAGATATTTTCAGCACACTATTTACATCCCCTTTATTTATTCCTGTCTTCCATTTATACACCTCAATCATATCCCCACTAATTCTACGTCTTTCTAGAGAGTGCAGTTTCAGGGCCCTTAGTCTATCCTCATAGGGAAGGTTTCTGATACATGGGATCAACTTTGTCATCCTCCTTTGTACATTTTCCAGAGAATTTATATCCATTCTGTAATACGGTGACCAAAACTGTGCAGCATAATCTAAATGAGGCCTAACCAAGGATGTATAGAGTTGAAGAACAACCTGAGGACTCCCATTATTTATGCTTCTTGATATGAAGCCAAGGATTCTATTAGCTTTATTGCGAACACTTATGCACTGTTGTCTTGGTTTCAGATTACTGCTAACCAGAACTCCTAAATCTTTTTCGCAATCCGTAATATTAAGATCTACATTATTTAGTTTATATGTGGCATGGTTATTGTCCTGTCCAACATTTAGAACTTTGCATTTGTCTATATTAAACTGCATCTGCCACTTCTCCGACCACTGCATCAGTCTATTCAAATCTTCCTGGAGTGCTCGAATGTCCTCGTCAGAATGAATTCGACGGCCTATTTTGGTGTCATCGGCAAACTTGCCGATGTCGCTCTTTATGCCCTCATCTATGTCGTTTATGTAGATTGTGAACAGCAGGGGGCCCAACACTGACCCCTGTGGAACACCGCTCGTGACACTTCCCCACTGTGATTTCTCCCCATTTATGCAAACTCTCTGCTGCCTATTTGTCAACCATGCCTCTATGCAGGAAAAAATTTCTCCTCCTATTCCATGTGCTTTAATTTTCCTCAATAGTCTCTGATGTGGGACCCTGTCAAAAGCCTTACTGAAGTCCATATACACAATATCATATTCATTACCATGATCTACCTCCTCAAATACCTTAGTGAAAAAAGTTAATAAATTCGTAAGGCAGGAACGCCCCTTTGTAAAACCATGCTGAGATTCGTTGATTAATTTATGCTTTTCAAGGTGGCTACGAACTGCCTCGGCAATTATTGATTCCATAAATTTTCCCACTATGGAGGTTAGGCTTATTGGTCTATAGTTCGAAGCTAAGGACCTGTCACCTGTTTTGAAAATAGGTATCACATTTGCCATTTTCCACTTATCTGGCACCATGCCAGTTTGTAGTGATATGAACATCAAAATGGTATACAATACCGACAGGTTGTTAGGTAAGACACATATGCGGAGAGCGGTGATTCACATGCCACTTGCAATGCTTTTGTAGAGCCAGCAGAACATGGTGTCAGTCATTCGAAGGAGTGCAAGCGTTCCACGAGTTTATGTCCAGTCTTCTTCGGAGTGATCACGGAGCCAAGGGAGCAGGTGACGAGGTCTGAGGTGAGGTACGAGGCGGGAGTGAGGCGTGCCGAGGCACTGATCAACGTGTCAGCGGTGAAGTGGTAGGTAGCAGAGCAGAGGGCAGGACGCTCAGGGCAGTTCAGACGTGGAAGATCCTGAGGTGGATTCGAAACAGAGGCATACCAGACGGGACAGCGCATGTGCAAGGCTGCGCTTGCAGGTGCTGCATACACCATGCAGCACAGCACTCCGGAGGGCACGTCGGTGAGAGAGAGGTAGCATGGGCCTCAGATTAAGCGTGAGCTGATTGCGTCGGTTTGCGTTTGTATGAGCATATGTCGAGTCTTCAGAACTTAGCTTCTTTCAATGATTTCTCGAGGCTGGCAAGGGCATGATGATCACCCGCAGTTACACATGTTGATGTAGAGCAGATCGAGTGCCATCATTCCATTTTGAACAAAACTTTTCTGATGGAGTCTGCGGTGATAAAGAGAGAGTCCAGCAGTGAGATGAAACGTTTCGCCTCTATGACTTCGTGGTACAGAGAGGCGATCGTCGAAGTGAGAGAGATGTTCGAGAATCTTAGATGATGTGTTGGGATCTTTGAGACGCATGCTCGAGGTTCCGTTCGTCAGATCTCAGTGCTTCAGCAGAGAGTGCGATATATTGTCGTCTTTCACAAGACGAACGTTTACACGGAGACGGGAGAGTAAATTGCGTTGCGAGGTCTCCATTGTTAAGTTGCATCAGCAGACGACACGAAAGAGTCTTTCAGAGTGATTGCGGTCACGCAGTGTCAGATCGAGTGTACTGAGAGTCAGTTTATTGCACATTAAGGCTTGATTTCACGATTCGACAGATTGCAGGCATCACGTTGTAGAATATGTCTACCTCGGTCGAAAGAGCTTGCAGGTGGAGCACTGGCGATCGACGTGATCGACATGAAGCCTCAGTCGATCCACAGTCCGATCATACAGTTGCTCTACACCGCAAGAAGCCCTCTTCGACCCGTCGGGGTGTAGAATTCATTTTCTACAAACGTGATATCCTTTCACAATGCTGTCGAATCGTGTGAAAATCAAGCCTGTGAATGGTGCAATAAATGACCTCGAAGTTAGCTTTAGCTACTGTCGTTAGACCTGCCTGCAGGTCAAATTTACGGCAATCCACTCTTCGAAAGACTCTTCATTGTCGTCTGCACAGATGACACGGAAGCACTAAAACTAATGGACGACTCTTCAATCAGGACTACAAACACAAATAATTCACGTCTTATCCCCGTTCCATTCTTGAAGCTCAAACGTTGGGTCTTTATGAAAGTGCACAATATCAGCCACACTGTCCTACTGAAAGCACTGACACCATCCATTGGAGGAAAAACACAGTGGCCTCGGGACGCACATGCACAAGATCCCTCAACGCACATCAATGCGAGGATGACGTAACATCTCCATGGCGCCCTAACCTATCTAACGGTCTGACATCCTGTCAAAATGATATGAACAAGAACGTTTCACATACGTTCCCAGCGCTGACCTGCTAAGTATAATCATCACCCCGCGATCAGATCCCAATCAAAAAGAATTTTCGTTCAAATGGAATGATGGAAATGTTTTTCAGACCCTGACCAATTACTAAAATTGCATTATGTCTTAACTGCAAGAATCACATACCCTTATAGCAATAAACACAGAGGAAAGAAATCAAACATGAAGAGAAACTCAGAAGTTCTGAAGAAGGCTCCAATTCACTGACATATGCTCAATGAAACCAACCTAAAACGACGTCAGTCAAGACTTACACGCAACATCGGTCACCAATGCTCCAGGCAACTCACACTCCACTCCACAGTCTACTCAAGGTGTTATCACCATTTGTAAGCTACACACCTGCCTCAGCAAGCCTGGCACTTTCAACACCACTATTACCAAACTCATCTCTCTAACATCCTGCCTTCGAATTTTCCAACCACAACTCAGAACATGATCCTCAGGCAGATCCTTCCCAACGTCCTAACTTTACATCCCCTATTTATTCCTGCTTCCAATTCTTAACTCTCCAACATATCCCCGCTGACAACTGATCGTCTTCTGAACCACTCGCCCTCCCACCTCTAGCGGCTGTTACATGAAACTATTCACCTCCTGTACATTTCGAAAATTACCACCATTTGTAATATCTCCAACGTGCGAATCCATAAAGAGGACAATAAGATGATAGTGAAACCCTGAGGAAACCTTTATTTATGCTTCTTCAAATACCGACATTCTTTTTGACCTGTACTGATGTCTGCTTTCGATTAGCTAACAGAACTCCTAAATGCTTTGAATCGCTTCATTCACATCACCTAAGTTCTTTGAGTTATTGCCTCCACTTTGTAGTGATATGTTGAAAAGATTAGCCAAAGGTGTGCTAAGCTCCTCTTTACATTCCTTTAGAACCCTTGCATACAGTTCATCAGGGCCTGGGGATTTGTTAGGTTTTAATTTATCTATTTGCCTAAGGACCATGTCACTTGTGACCCTAATAGTGCACAGTTTATTATCGTCCTGTTCTACATAATTTATCATTACTGGAATATCGCTGGTATCCTCCTGTGTAAAAACTGAGAGGAAGTATGTGTTAAAAATTCTACACATTTCCTTATCACTGTTATGTACAAGAAAATAACAAAGATAAAACAAGCAACAAACACCCACCACAAATACTATCATACCAAGATACAATAACCAGCAACAGTTAAAAACATTAAGTTATTAACTTCAAAAGATTTCTAAAAGTTCCCCGAGGTCCCTATAGGCATCTCGGTAATTATGAAAAACCTATGATGAAGATTCTGCAAGAAGTCTCTCAATTAAATGGTTACTGCTGTTAGATAAGAGTAACTGAAACTCTATATTAATGACTGTAAGTGCATACTCAGCATATACACAGATATATACATCTTTTGGTGTATATATGACAAGATATACAATTTGTACTTGTGTATCTTGTAGCACTACCTCAGTAGTGGTATTCGTAGTAGTAGTAATGCAGCAGTAGCGTTGGTAGTAGTGGTAGTGGTGGTGGTAGGAGTGGGAGGGGTGGTGATGGTAATAATAATGACAGTAGTCGCTGTAACAGTAATAGTGATGATCGTAAGGAATGATAATGGTGGTAGTAATAACAGTAATAGTGGAAGTAGTAGTAGTAGTAGTATGGTAGCAGTAGTAGTATGGTGGTGGTAGTAGCAGCAGTAGTTGTCATGGTAGTAGCAGTAATAGTCGTAACAGTAGTGATTGCTATAATAGTAGTGGCAGTAGTAACAGTGGCTGTAGTAACGGTGGCTGTAGTAGTAGTAGTAGTAGTAGTAGTAGTAGTAGTAGTAGTAGTAGAAGTAGTATCAATGACTCATTTAAAGAAGGAACTACTGTCTCCCACCCCTCGCCTCCCTCCTCCCCTGTACAGTACAACAGCGAGAAACAAGACCAAAGAACCTCTGGACAGGAATTAACCAGGCCGAATGACCAGGACGGAACAGACAGGCGAGCAGGGCAGAGAGGCAGGCAGAACAAGCAAGCAGGACAGGCAGAACATACAGGCAGGCAGAAGAGAGGCAGACAAGACAGGTAGGCAGGCAGTACAAGGAAGACAGTAGCCACACTATAGGGATATCAATCCATATTAGGATCTTCAGCAGTAACAGCAAATCTATGTTTAAAAAAGACAGGAGTCGCACTCACCTGTCCAGCGGAATTAATGAAAGCCAATAAAGGAGGAAAAGAGAACGAGGAGAGGCTGGGGAAGTGAAAGCGAGGAGGGAGAAGAAGGGTAAGAGATAGGGAGAAGAAAGGGCGCAGGATAGGTTGGAGAAGAAGGGTAAGAGATAGGGAGAAGAAAGGGCGCAGGATAGGATGGAGAAGAATAAGAATGCACAGTAAGTGACTAGAACAACACACAAATAACCTGTACATAGGAGAGTGGAACTCATAACGACGTTTCGGTCCGACCTGGACCAACTTGGGAAATAGAAGAGGGAGAAAAAAATAGAGGAGTGAAAAGGAAAGGAGAAGAGGGAGGAGTAAGATAACATTACCAGCCGGTGATGCATTAGATAAGATTCAAACCGGAATGACAGTCTGCTCGAAACCAACACCAAACAATAATAAACAACAGTAAAAATAGTAAAAGGCACTATCTGCTGAAGAGGACCTCAGCCGGAGGTCAAAATATAAAAACCATTCTCTCATTTTATATTTTCCGTCTCGTTGTGTTTTTTTCTCTCCCACTGACCATGATTTATTACACTGTGATGCGTAAATGTTTTTTTTGGGGTTTATTGGTATCAATGTTTGAAGTATTTTTTTGAAGCCATTTAAAAAAAGTCATATTACAGGTATTTTATATAGACTGTGATGTGCTGGAGGATTGATGGCAGCCAGTTTTCTATCCTATGGTCATCAATCCTTTAAAAGATTGAAGAAGATATAGGAATGGCTCAGAGAGAAGAGATGGTGAGAGAGAGAGAGAGAGAGAGAGAGAGAGAGAGAGAGAGAGAGAGAGAGAGAGAGAATTGATGAAAGGAGAGGACGAACGTAAATTGAAGAGAAAAAATGAAAATTAGCTTTATGAGAAAGTTGAAAGAATTTTTAATTAAAAAAAAAACACATTTAAATTAAAACTGACAAAATTTCTAAAAGAAAAAATCAATAATTCTTCCCCTCCCCTCCCCCCCCCCCAAAAAAATAGTAATTTTCTAAAAACGTGAGATTTTTTTTTCTAAATTTCAGTAACTGATTATACAACTATAATTATAGTGATACAATTATAATTTTTAATGCTTTTTTAATCAACTTTCCAGCAGGTCGATATCATAGGCACATGATGACCCGCCACTGGAGCTTTTGGCCACCTGACTGAGGCCTTGTCCTGGCTTATCCCTCCACCCCCTTAAACACAACCCCACACAAGTTTAACCTTCCTTAAGAAAGATGGACATTTTAGGTTGACTAGATTCATTTGATGCAATAATTTCTTTAATTTTAGCTCTGTTCAAGTCATTATATCGACTTTGTCAGTGTGTGAGTGTGTGTGTGTGTGTGTGTGTGTGTGTGTGTGTGTGTACGTACTCGGATAATACATCACTCTGTGTAACGTCACGACTTAAAATCCTCTACCCCGTGTTTTAGTTCCATTAATACAGATCACTTTCCCCAGGGGGAAAAGAGAGGAAAATCTACAGTCTCATATTATGTTCCATTTAAGAGATATAACCACGTTGAACCATTCGTCAGAGTTTGTTTAGCCAGCTTGGGCGAGCTGAGGTAATGACAGTAGCTGAGGGGTCGCTCTCTAATGTGGACACACTATCAGCATACATTAGTTTCGTATTTTGATACTGTAAGGTAGCTCTCTAATGTGGTCATACTGTCAGCATGTTGCAATCCCTGAATGGGTTACAATGATTATTATGTATATATAATGTATATTACTTTTTCATTTAATTTTATATTGCTTATATTTGCGATAATAGCTAAATCGTAAATGTATGACTTTATATTATTATTTGACTGTTATATTCTTATTTGACTTATGTTGTTAGGATGTACATAATATGTGCTCAAACTACTGTAATTATCGCTTGTCGCTCGTTATACTGCCGGCTTCTGAGCTGCGCTGTCCACGGGGCTATCACGTGATCGAGGGGGGGGGTGTCCTCACCTCTCGTGAAGTATTCAGTCTGCTCTAGACTCGCTTGGTGGTTGGACAGATTGTCTGTCTCATTATTCTTGTTAGTTCTGTAGAACTTTGTTCACAGAACATTGTAAAGACTTAGTGATTTTCGACGTTGTACTGAGGTTGTGTGTCACATAGACACTCTGAACATCTCAGGTCCTTAGCTATAGCTTCTGACCTAATTTTGTACTGGTTTCTGTGTATTGTCACAGTCGCGTTTTTTCTATGCTGAACATAGATTCAGTAGTATGGGAGTTTTGTAACTTTTGTGGAGGATCTGCTGATGGTCCCTACTTAGTGTCGTTATATTATTTCCCAGTTCCTGATTCTGTGTCGCAGTCGCTTGATATTGCATTGCTATTGGGCTTAGCATTCTTTGTTGTTCAAGCAGACTGTTCAGGTTGCCAGTCGGTCAAGAAGTTAGTTTATTTGAGGACTTTGTCAGTCACTTGTTTAAGTCTTATTCGAGTCTTGAGACATAGCTAACTACTTAAGAGCACTTACACGCATACACACACTTGTACATATTTGTAATATCTTATTAAATGTTTATGTACCTGACGGTACTTAAGAATTATAAATGTGATATGTGCTTTCAGCACAATAATATTGAACTCGAGAGATTGATTTTATTTTGATTGCTGTGATTTAATTTACTTTGATAATATACCTCTAGACTTAATAAATTTATTAAATTTTAATTTCTCTAGTTAGTAGCCTACCAGTTGTAATCCTGAAGCACTATTGAATAATACTGATTTTTAATGGATAATTGGACAAGGATACTGACTACTTGTTACGAAAACCCAGTAACAGGCTGGATGCTAGAAGGGCAGTCCTTTCTAGTATTCACTGGAGATCTCTAAGCTTTTAGAATCGCGTTTTTTGTAACACAGCATACATTAGTTTGGTATTTTGATGGTATAAGGTAGATTTCTACTGTGGTCACACTGTCAACATTCATTAATTTTGGTATGTTGGACACTGTATGGTATCGTTAAACACAATAAGGTAACTCTCTAACATGGACAAACTGTCAGAGGATGCATTAGTCTGGAAACTATGTTGAATGGCTAAGGTGCCTCTTAAATGTGGACACACTGTCTGGAAACGTTTGTCTGCCTTCTATAACGGCAACACCGTAGCGATGCGTTTGTCTGCAATTGTGACGGTCGAGGGTGGACCTTTGATGTGGGCACACTGTCTACGAGAAAATGATTTACGTGTTTGCTGGGATGATAGGGTGGCTCTCCTGTTTGGCCACACCGCTGAGAGGCACAAGGGAAATGTGTGTATTTAACAGTAAGTATTATCGCTGTTGACACTGTCGCGTTGATTTGGAGGTAACAGTGAATCTGTAGTGGTCCTCCCTGTCAGTTTTGGTATCACTTGGGCGACGCTTAAAAGATGTAGGAAATGGATTTAGGGGGTCATCGCCCCCGCGTCCCCGGTCTTGGACTAGGTCTCCCTGTTGATAACTGCCTCATCATTCAAGATAACAGTTCCAACAGCCCGGATTGATCTTTCCTAAACAGATACAATGTTTTACGTATCCCATTTAATATAACTCTCTAATGGTCCTAGACCATTCAGAAGAACAATCTGTCGTGGACTATTAGGAGACCAGTGAACTGATAATGGCCAAGGATGGACCGAAACAGCATCTGCCATCATCAGTTCGAGGGCTGATTGTGAACTGTAAATATTTTAGTTGCAGTGGTAACATAGTGGTAACGATGGTAACAGTGGCAAGGATAGCCACAGCGGTGACGCTAACTACAGCCGTGACGCTAACTACAGCGGTGACGCTAACTACAGCGGTGACGCTAACTACAGCGGTGACAGCTACAAAATCAATATCAGCTTCACTAATGACAACATACAAGAAATAGCAGAAGTAAATCTCACAAAAAATAAATAAAACAATGAAAAAATCCAGACACTGGGAGTTTAGGAAGACAAGAGCTACAACACAAGACATTTTCCGTGACAGTGCGAAAGTGGCTTCATCGCTCAACGTGTTGCACATAACCCGGAAATTCCTTATTTTACTTCTCGTTGAAAAACAAAATAAAAGCCTCTTTGGAGGTGCTCATCTGAGGTTGATGTGTGTGTGTGTGTGTGTGTGTGTGTGTGTGTGTGTGTGTGTGTGTGTGTGTGTACTCACCTAGTTGTGGTTGCAGGGGTCGATTAATAGCTCCTGGCCCCGCCTCTTCACTGGTTGCTACTGGGTCACTCTCCCTGAACCATGAGCTTTATCATACCTCTGCTTAAAGCTATGTATGGTTCCTGCCTCCACTACATCGCTTCCCAAACTATTCCACTTCCTGACCACTCTGTGACTGAAGAAATACTTCCTACATCCATGTGATTTATCCGTGTCTTCAGCCTCCAACTGTGTCCCCTTGTTGCTGTGTCCCATCTCTGGAACATCCTGTCTTTGTCCACCTTGTCAACTCCTTTCAGTATTTTATATGTCGTTATCGTGTCCGTCCCTCTCTCTCCTGTTCTCCAGTGTCGTCAGATCGATTTCCCTTAACCTCTCCTCGTAGGACAAGGACATACCCTTTAGCTCTGGGACTAGTCTTGTTGCAAATCTTTGCACTTTCTCTAGCTTCTTCACTTGCTTG
Organism: Cherax quadricarinatus; assembly: GCF_038502225.1. Classification (NCBI taxonomy): domain Eukaryota; kingdom Metazoa; phylum Arthropoda; class Malacostraca; order Decapoda; family Parastacidae; genus Cherax; species Cherax quadricarinatus. The sequence continues at coordinate 18,572,963 of NC_091336.1, forward strand.
GCTAGGTGTGGGTTCCAAACTGGTGCCGCATACTCCAATATGAGCCTAACGTACACAGTGTACAGGGTCCTGAACGATTCCTTATTAAGATGTAGGAATGCTGTTCTGAGGTTTGCTAGGCGCCCATATGCTGCAGCAGTTATTTGGTTAATGTGCGCTTCAGGAGATGTGCCTGGTGTTATACTCACCCCAAGATCTTTTTCCTTGAGTTAAGTCTGTAGTCTCTGGCCCCCTAGACTGTACTCCGTTTGCGGTCTTCTTTGCCCTTCCACAATCTTCATGACTTTGCACTTGGTGGGGTTGAACTCCAGGAGCTAATTGCTGGACCAGGTCTGCAGCCTGTCTAGATTCCTTTGTAGTTCTGCCTGGTCTTCGTCCGAATGAATTCTTCTCATCAGCTTCACATCATCTGCAAACAGGGACACTTCTAAGTCTATGCCTTCCGTCATGTCGTTCACAAATATCAGAAACAGCACTGGTCCTAGGACTGACCCCTGTGGGACCCCGCTGGTCACAGGTGCCCACTCTGACACCTTGCCACGTACCATGATTCGCTGCTGTCTTCCTGACAAGTATTCCCTGATCCATTGTAGTGCCTTCCCTGTTATCCCTGCTTGGTCCTCCAGTTTTTGCACTAATCTCTTGTGTGGCACTGTGTCAAACGCCTTCTTACACTCCAAGAAAATGCAATCTACCCACCCCTCTCTCTCTCTTGTCTTACTGCTGTCACCCTGTCATAGAACTCCAGTAGGTTTGTGACAAGATTTCCCGTCCCTGAAACCATGTTGGCTACTGTTGATGAGATCATTCGTGTGTGTGTGTGTGTGTGTGTGTGTGTGTGTGTGTGTGTGTGTGTGTGTGTGTGTGTGTGTGTGTGTGTGTGTGTGTGTGTGTGTGTGTGTGTGAGGGAGAGAGAATAAAAAAGAAAATGCAGCATCAGAAGGATGTTTCATGTTAGTATTTTCCTGAAATCAAGGCGTAACTGAAATATTTTTCAAACGTTAGAGAGCAATACTTCCCGAAGTGGTAAACCCGTTTTGGTTCCTCAGCTAAAGGTATGGTGGAGACGGATCCTCCGTCTAACAGGACAACAGTTCATTTCTTGGCAGTGATAGTACTGCTTAGGAGGCCACAAGTGAAGCCTAGGAAGTACAGACTCCTTTTTTCCTGTTAAAAATTTGGTGTTTAGTCTATGTGGATTTCGAAAAGCACGTAGTGTGAAGAATCTTTTAGGAGTTATTTTTGAGTTATTCAGAATATAGTTACTAGGAGCCTTCAGGGTGTAGAGTTACTAGGAGCCTTCAGGGTGTAGAGTTACTAGGAGCCTTCAGGGTGTAGAGTTACTAGGAGCCTTCAGGGTGCAGAATTACTAGGAGCCTTCAAGGTGCAGAGTTACTAGGAGCCTTCAGGGTGCAGAGTTACTAGGAGCCTTCAAGGTGCAGAGTTACTAGGAGCCTTCAGGGTGCAGAGTTACTAGGAGCCTTCAGGTTGCAGAATTACTAGGAGCCTTCAAGGTGCAGAATTACTAGGAGCCTTCAGGGTGCAGAGTTACTAGGAGCCTTCAAGGTGCAGAATTACTAGGAGCCTTCAAGGTGCAGAATTACTAGGAGCCTTCAGGGTGCAGAGTTACTAGGAGCCTTCAGGGTGCAGAATTACTAGGAGCCTTCAGGGTGCAGAGTTACTAGGAGCCTTCAAGGTGCAGAATTACTAGGAGCCTTCAGGGTGCAGAGTTACTAGGAGCCTTCGGTGCGATTTTTTTTCCTGAACAGCAATTTTTTAGAGCAGTGTGTTTCAAAACAGACGTAATTCTGGAATGAACACACGTAGTCCAAAACTGGATCCTGGAACGAACAGAAGCTCCCGGGATAAGAACAGGAGTCAGGAGAAACCTCCATTACTCAGAAGGTTTCCAGTAGACGAGGCTGGAATGAAAACGAGGCTTCCATGAGAGTGAAATCAACACTGGGTTTCCAGGAGAGAAACTGGAATTTAAATGGGGTTTCCAGGCGTGGCTGGAGGCGGTAAGTGTCAGCAGAGGCGACAGTGTGGCCTCATGATTGACATATCAAATGAGGCGGGGCGGGTGGAGGGGGAGGTTGTTGAAGGGGGAGGGGGAGGTTGGTGAAGGGGGAGGCGGGGTTGTTGAAGGGGGGAGGGTCGGTAGGGGATTATTGAGAGGTAGGGAAGGGGAGGCTGGGTAGGTGGCTAAGGAACTGAGGAAGAGAAGAGCAGTGTAGACATTGAAAGAGTTGAAGATGGAAAGGTAATAGACGAAGGGTACAGAATGGACAGAGGCAACAGGATGTAGATCAGGAGAAAGAGAAAGGGGAGGGTAGAGAGATAAGCAGCAAGAATGACAATAACTTCGATGGAAGAAGTTGAAGAGGAAGGGTGGAAGATCAGGGCAGGAGAGGGGTAAAGAGGAGGGTAGACAAATGGAAGGGGTGGCAGACAGAGGGATGGGGAGGTGGCAGGCCACTCATAAGAACGGAATGAGAGATCAAACGAAGCGGAAAATGGAAGAACCAAACCTGAGAAGAGAAGAGGTCGGGCCGGAGACAGCCAGTCCTGAGAGGAGCTGGAAGGTTGGGTGGAGTGATGAGAGTGAGAGGGAGGAAGAGGAAGGGGGGGGGGAGGGTGTTGAAGAGAGGGGTGGGATGAGAGGTGAGAGGGGAGAGTCGTGAGTGACACTGGGGCAAGGCAATAACGTCCCTATAGCAGAGGGGGTGCCAGGCACGCTCGACTAATGACCGAAGCACGCCAACCAGGAGGGCCAAGGCACTCTCTCCTACTGTCCAGGAATTCCTATTTTTTTTCATTTAGCATAATTTAGTAAAATCGAATTGTGCTGTTACCTTATTCTATATGACAGATACATTGTAGGAACATCAACAGTTTGCTGTTACTTGAGTCAATATAGTAATTACATGCTGGGAACATCAGCAATGTCCAGCGACTCTGTTCTGAATCATGGCTAAGTTGTGAGACCTCCACCTAACAGCATTTCCCTGTCATTTTTTATCACACAGGATGGGTTTCACTGCTTCTTCCTTCTCGATGCAACATTTAAAGACCATGCCTCACACCCACATAAAAGTGACAGCACCCCTGCCCTCTTATACATTCCCCTTCTTTCAATCCAGTAGTAAACTTCTTTCTTTCCAGATACTCATCAATACTTCCGTTTCTTCTTCACTTAATCTATGATTCACCTTATGTTGCATAGTGATCTGCCAGCATACCAACTGAAAAATATCTAAAGGCATTCTCTCCATCTATACTACATCCCTCAAATCTGGCATCTAATCATTCAATCGCATGATTTCTCCCGAAACTCATCAACGGACTCTTTTCTGTGTTCACTTTAGTTTCCTTATTCAACACACACTCCCAGACTTCTCCACCTCCGGGTCTCTAGCAGCGCTATGACTCACACAGGTTTAAAACATATGTTTGTAGATAAATGGTTCAGAGAACCGACATGTTGATAAATTAGACACATGTGCAACTCTTGGGTATCTTTATTGAGGAAACGTTTCGCCACACAGTGGCTTCATCAGTCCATACGTAGGAGAAACTTGAAGAACAGGAGGAGAAAGAGGTAATCTGTCCCTCAACCTTGAGTCGATGTGTTCAGTCCATCAATCTTGAATAGAATACGGCATATCAGCGGAGAAGCAGCTTATGAACCGTATGGCAGGAGAGGTGCAGCAGTCATAGGTGGTGTCACATTTGTTCAATGTGGAAGTAGGTCGTGCCCAAGGGTTAGGCAAGCGAAGAATTCCTAAGTATTAAGATCCCAAGAAGTTGCAGTGTCGGACAGGTTTGTAGATGAATGGTTCAGAGAACCGACATGACTGCTACACCTCTCCTGCCATACGGTTTATAAGCTGCTTCTCCGCTCATATGCCGTATTCTATTCAAGATTGATAGACTGAACACATCGACTCAAGGTTGAGGGACAGATTACCTCTTTCTCCTCCTGTTCTTCAAGTTTCTCCTACGTATGGACTGATGAAGCCACTGTGTGGCGAAACGTTTCCTCAATAAAGATACCCAAGAGTTGCACATGTGTCTAATTTATCAAAACATATGTTTACAATAATAACACTATAATCATAATACAAATAATAATGCAGTAATAATAAACGTAATAATTCTAATTCTGAATCTCCCAAAAGCAGCGCATCATCAGCAAAACCTGACTGTGTAATCTCCCACTTCATATATTCAATGTCTTTTAAAAACTGCATTTTTCCTAACATTAAGTTATTTCACAACCCCATTTTGTAGCACATTAAATAGTCAAGGTAACACGACACTTTCTTTTCCCCTGTATAACCTAACTTGAATCTCACTCTTCCTGCAAAAATCTCTTGACTCCTTTCAAGAGTCTACCAAACGGATGAGACACCAGCAACATCGCTTCCTTATTCATCCCCTCGTATCTGTTTTCCATATGCATAAACACACACACAGTCATAGAAACCAAGGACCACAGGGAGACCAGCTTCCTCTTTCAGAGACTCAGTATCGCGATCCAGAGAGGAAATGACTGCAGCATTCTGGGCACGCGGCCCACCGCCGGGGAGCCGGACGAAGTATTCGAGATGCAGCTCTGAGTTGCTATCTATGTTGTTTTGCTTTCTATTGTATTTTTAAGAATGTTTTGTCAATATATTTTGTCTTTAAATAGAATATGTATCAAATATAGGGGGTGGTAGGAGAAAATTATCAAACAGCTTCATATATATATATATATATATATATATATATATATATATATATATATATATATATATATATATATATATATATATATATCGTGACGAATAGGTAAAATTGGCCAATTAGAAAGAACTCGTTTAAAATTAAGCCCTTTCTAAAATTTTCTCTTGTACGTTTAAAGATATACTTTTTTCATTTATGTTAATGTAAAAATTAATAATTTTGTACTAAAAGAACCTTGCCTTATTCAGCAAGAAAAGCTTTGCTATTTAAGCCAAAATCGCAAGTTTTACCTATTCGGCACGACATACACACACACACACACACACACACACACACGAATGATCTCATCAACAGCAGCCAACATGGTTTCAGGGACGGGAAATCTTGTCACAAACCTACTGGAGTTCTATGACAGGGTGACAGCAGTAAGACAAGAGAGAGAGAGGGGTGGGTAGATTGCATTTTCTTGGACTGTAAGAAGGCGTTTGACACAGTTCCACACAAGAGATTAGTGCAAAAACTGGAGGACCAAGCAGGGCTAACAGGGAAGGCACTACAATGGATCAGGGAATACTTGTCAGGAAGACAGCAGCGAATCATGGTACGTGGCGAGGTGTCAGAGTGGGCACCTGTGACCAGCGGGGTCCCACAAGGGGTCAGTCCTAGGACCAGTGCTGTTTCTGGTGCTTGTGAACGACATGACAGAAGGAATAGACTCCGAAGTGTCCCTGTTTGCAGATGACGTGAAGTTGATGAGAAGAATTCATTCGATCGAAGACCAGGCAGAACTGCAAAGGGATCTGGATAGGGTGCAGACCTGGTCCAGCAATTGGCTCTTGGAGTTCAACCCCACCAAGTGCAAAGTCATGAAGATTGGGGAAGGGCAAAAAAGACCGCAAACGGAGTACACTCTAGTGGGCCAGAGACTACAAACTTCACTCAAGGAAAAATATTTTGGAGTGTAACACAGCGACATTTCCTGAGGAGCACATCAACCAAATAACTGCTGCAGTATATGGGCGCCTAGCAAGCCTCAGAACAGCATTCCGACATCTTAATAAGGAATTGTTCAGGACCCTGTACACTGTGTACGTTAAACCCATATTGGAGTACGCGGCACCAGTTTGGAACCCACACCTAGCCAAGCACGTAAAGAAGCTAGAGAAAGGGCAAAGATTTGCAACAAGACTAGTCCCAGAGCTAAGGGGTATGTCTTACGAGGAGAGGTTAAAGGAAATCGACCTGACGACACTGGAGGACAGAAGAGATAGGGGGGACATGATAACTACATATAAAATACTGAGAGGAATTGACTAGGTGGACAGAGACAGAATGTTCCTCAGGGGTCAGTGTTGGGTCCGTTGTTGTTCACAATTTACATAAACGCCATAGATGAGGGAATAAATAGCGCCATAAGCAAATTTGCTGTTGACACCAAAATAGACCTTCCAATTCATTCTAATGAGGACACTAGAGCACTCCAGGATGATTTGAATAGACTGATACAATGATCGGAGAAGTGGCAGATGCAGTTTAATATAGACAAATGCAAAGTTCTAAATGTTGGACAGGAAAATAACCATGGTACATATAAAATGAATAGTGGATCTTAATACTTCTGACTGCGAAAATTATTTAGGAGTTCTGGTTAGCAGTAATCTAAAACCAAGACAACAGTGCATTAGTATTCGCAATAAAGCTAACAGAATTCTTATCTTCATATCCATTAGTATAAATAATAGAAGTCCTCAGGTTGTTCTTCAACTCTATATATCCTTGGTTAGGCCTCATTTAGACTATGCTGCTCAGTTCTGGTCACCGTATTACAAAATGGATATAAATGCTCTGGAAAACGTAAAGAGGAGGATGACAAAGATGATCCCATGTATCAGAAATCTTCCCTATGAGGATAGACTGAGGCCCTGAATCTGCACTCTCTCCAAAGGCGTAGAATTAGGGGGGATATGATCGAGGTGTATAAATGGAAAACAAGAATAAATAAAGGGGTTGTAAATAGCGTGCTGAAAATTTCCAGCCAAGACAGGACTCGCAGCAATGGTTTCAAGTTGGAAAAATTCAGATTCAGGAAGGATATAGGAAAGCACTGGTTTGGTAATAGAGTTGTGGATGAGTGGAACAAACTCCCGAGTACAGTTATTGAGGATAAAACGTTGTGTAGTTTTAAAAATAGGTTAGATAAATACATGAGTGGGTGTGTGTGGGTGTGAGTTGGACCGGACTAGCTTGTGCTGCTGGGTCTGGTGCCGTGCTTCTTCCTTGAGTGGAGGTGACCAGACTGGGTGGGTCATTGGGCTTATCGGGGGGGGGGGCATGGACCTGCTCCGCATGGGTCAGTAGGCCTGTTGCAGTGCTCCTTCTTTCTTATGTTCTTATGCTCCATAGATGGGACACAACAACAAGGGGACACAGGTGGAAGTTGAAGACACAAGTGGTATGGTTTGTTTGCAATCGTGTCATTACGATTTCGTGAGTCACAGGTGAATCACAGGGATGTTAAGAAGTATTTCTTCAGTCAGAGTAGTTACGAAGTGGAATAGTTTGGGAAGCGACGTAGTGGAGGCAGGATCCATACATAGCTTTAAGCAGAGGTATGATAAAGCTAATGGTGCAGCGAGAGTGACCTAGTAGCGGCCAGTGAAGATGCGGCGCCAAGAGCTATGAATCGACCCCTGCAACCACAACTAGGTGAGTACACACACACACACACACATACATAATTCACAATTCAGCGCCCTTGAAGTTACAATACACATAAATACATAACATTCCTGAATTTGCCAACGTAATCGGTGGCACAAACGTCGCCACAAGTGACCGCCTTGTCGCTCACGAATTGCAATGTGTCCTTGTGATGTATTTTATTTGGGATTCGAACGGGCGTCAGGGTCCATATAATCTTCTACCTGGGTGGCTGCAATAATAATTCCTAGTGATTTTCGCTTTTGTTTTGGCAATTTGTTGTAGACGTGACGGACGGCTGGTGAAATTAGTTGGGACGTTTTTTTTTTTTTAACGTTTGTAATCACTTCGTTCAGTTAGCAAGGCTCCGGACCTCGCTTCGTTATTCTTTTCAACTTCCTTTAGCGATTTCTAAAACTATTAGTCCCTTTCGAGCTTATTCTTGAAGCTGTATATTGTTTATAAGACTTGCTTTAGTGATTTCTAAAGTACTAGCCCCTATCGTGTCTGTTCTTGAAGCTGTGCACTGGGTTTATCTTTTTCGCCTCCACAAGTGTTACGTTCCATTTACTCGCCATTAGCTGCTACCTTCGTTTTTTTTCTTCCACCTGAAACAGTCGTTCTTATCCACTGTACCTAATAATCTGAGCGTTTCGAATATTGTGATCAAATCACACTCAACGTATTTCCCTCAGTTTCAGGGGTGAGAGAGAGAGAGAGAGAGAGAGAGAGAGAGAGAGAGATAGAGAATTTAATCTTCATGAATCAGGGTGAGAACGTAAAAATTACCACTCTTTTCTGCTAGGGCCGAACCAAGAGTTAAAGAATCAATCTTTATGTTGAGTTTTAGAGTCTCGGGTCGTTGGTCAGCAGCTGGTAATGACCCGGGGCTACAGGTCCTTACCCAGGGGTGAAGGGATGGAGGCGAACAAGAAGCGAATGAGGGAGAGAGGGAGGGAAGGAGACAGAGCAAACATTAACGATACACGACTAGGAGGTTACCACGACAAACTCGTCCACTTCTTGGTCTGGGATAACGCCAAGTTAGTCAAAGAGAATGACAGGACACAGAAGAAAACACAGAGTGACTGCAATAATTCAGTTTCATTATAATCCATCCTCGGTTTCGAGGGACAAGAGCTTTGTCAAACAAAATGTACCCCCCTCCCCCCAAAAATTTTTTTTTCATCATTCCTGTATGTGAACATAGAAGAATATCGTACAGGACCCTAACCTAACTAAAACAACCTATTCAACTGAGATTTCACTCAGATAACTAAGACGTGATTGTGGAAACCCAATTGTGAGTATATATACCGACAAGCAGGTTAAAATGGCACCACATGAGGGTTAAGGCATTTTATTGCGACATAAGGAATACAATATCTCCCCACAGAGTATGAAATACCTACTGGGAAGAGCTTAAGTAGTAAACTTGAAGGCAAAATGGCGAAACAGCTGCGTATTTCTTGTGAACTCATCTCTTCCTAATCCTTCAAACTCTTTTATTTTTTTATTATTAACGCACCGGCCATTTCCCACCAAGGCAGGGTGGCCCGAAAAGGAAAAACTTTCATCATTCACTCCATCACTGTCCTGCCAGAGGGGCGCTTTGCACTACAGTTATTAAACTGCAACATTAACACCCCTCCTTCAGAGTGCCGGCACTGTTTTTTCCCATCTCCAGAACTCAAGTCCGGCCTGCTGGTTTCCCTGAATTCCTTCATAAATGTTACTTTGCTCACACTCCAACAGCACGTCAAGTCCTAAAAACCATTTGTTTCCATTCGCTCCTGTCTAACAGGCTCACGCACGCTTGCTGGAAGTCCAAGCCCCTCGCACACAAAACCTCCTCCACCCCGTCCAACCTTTTTCTAGGCCAACCCCTACCCAGCCTTTCCTCCACTACAGAATTGTATGCTCTCGAAGTCATTCTGTTTCGTTCCACTCTCTCTACATGTCCAAACCATCTCAGTAACTCCTCAGCCCTCTGGATAATAGTTTTGCTAATCAAACACCTCCTCATATTCTCCAAACTACGGATTCTCTGCATTATATTCATTCCACACATTGCCCTCAGACATGATATCTCCACTGCCTCCAGCCTTCTCTGTGTTGCAACATTCACAACCCATGCCTCACACCCATACAAGAGCGTTGATATAACTATACTCTCATCCATTTTCCTCTTTGCTTCCACGGACAAAGTTCTTTGTCTCCACAGACTCCTCAGTGCACCACTCATCTTTTTCCCCTCAATTCTATTATTCACCTCATCTTTCATAGACCCATCAGCTGACACTTCCACTCCTAAATTACTGAATACTTTCACCTCCTCCATACTCTCTCCCTCCAATCTGATATCCAATCTTCAATTGCCTATTTTTTTTATCCTTATCACCTTACTTTTTCCTATATTCACTTTTAATTTTCTTCTTTTACATACCTTACCAAACTTATCAACCAACAATTGCAACTTCTCTCCAGAATCTCCCAAAAGCAAAGTGTCATCAGCAAACAGCAACTGTGGCAACGCCCACTTTGTGTTTGATTTTTTATCTTTTGACTCCACACCTCTTGCCAACACCCGAGCATTCACTTCGGTTAAAACCCCATCTATAAATATATTGAACAACCATGGTGACATCACACATCCCTGTCTAAGGCCTACTCTTTTGTCTAGAGACAAGACACTGTCTGCTATCAAATGCGTTCCCGCTGTGTTCTTATTTATATATCCCCTTTCGTGTGTGTGTGTGTGTGTGTGTGTGTGTGTGTGTGTGTGTGTGTGTGTGTGTGTGTGTGTGTGTGTGTGTGTGTGTGTGTGTGTGTGAGTGTGTGTGTGTGTGTAATGCTGAGGGATCGATCCTCTGTCAAGGACCTGACGCCCTGACTTCTCAGAGACCGAAGAGTATACCAACCTGGACTGTCGTCTCTAGTCGTTGCCATACGACCAGAAATGTAGAAGAGGTATATTCCATCCCTGGTTTTGGAACTAAAAGACGTGATACCGAAAAAGTCGTCCATTGAGGTACATCAGCGGTATTTTATATACACAGACAAGCATGTTCTAAAGGCACCATGTGCAGGTTTAAGGTATTATGCTGCCATTTATTAACATGAAAGACAATAGTGTAAATACGAATAAATTGGCTCCTAAGTCTTACCCCCGAAATCCTGTGAAACCAATTTCTCACAAACTCCCTTTTTTTATTTTTTTAATATTCAGGAAAAAAATGTATTTTTTTCATTCTATGAAAAATCTACAACAACAGCTAGAACAACAACAACAACAACAAAAATACAACAATACCAACCCAAAAAGAAGAAAAAGCCAACGAGAAACAACCACAACACAACCACAACACAACCACAACACAACCACAACACAACCACAACACAACCAAAACACAACCACAACACAACCACAACATAACCACAACACAACCACAACACAACCAAAACACAACCACAATACAACCACAACATAACCACAACACAACCACAACACAACCACAACACAACCAAAACACAACCACAATACAACCACAACATAACCACAACACAACCAAAACACAACCACAACACAACCACAACATAACCACAACACAACCACAACACAACCACAACACAACCACAACACAACCACAACACAACCACAACACAACCACAACACAACCACAACACAACCAAAACACAACCACAATACAACCACAACATAACCACAACACAACCAAAACACAACCACAACACAACCACAACACAACCACAACACAACCAAAACACAACCACAATACAACCACAACATAACCACAACACAACCACAACACAACCACAACACAACCACAACACAACCACAACACAACCACAACACAACCACAATACAACCACAACATAACCACAACACAACCAAAACACAACCACAACACAACCACAACATAACCACAACACAACCACAACACAACCACAACACAACCACAACACAACCACAACACAACCACAACACAACCAAAACACAACCAAAACAACCACAATACAACCACAACATAACCACAACACAACCAAAACACAACCACAACACAACCACAACACAACCACAACACAACCACAACACAACCAAAACACAACCACAATACAACCACAACATAACCACAACACAACCACAACACAACCACAACATAACCACAACACAACCACAACACAACCACAACACAATCACAGCAACCACAACACAACCACAACACAACCACAACACAACCACAACACAACCACAACATAACCACAACACAACAACATAACCACAACACAACCACAACACAACCACAACCACAACACAACCACAACACAACCACAACACAACCACAACATAACCACAACACAACCACAACACAACCACAACACAACACAACCAAAACACAACCACAATACAACCACAACACAACCACAACACAACCACAACACAACCACAACATAACCACAACACAACCACAACACAACCACAACACAATCACAGCAACCACAACACAACCACAATACAACCACAACACAACCACAACACAACCACAACATAACCACAACACAACCACAACATAACCACAACACAACCACAACACAACCACAACACAACCACAACACAACCACAACACAACCACAACATAACCACAACACAACCACAACACAACCACAACACAACCACAACACAACCACAACATAACCACAACACAACCACAACATAACCACAACACAACCACAACCACAACACAACCACAACACAACCACAACATAACCACAACACAACCACAACATAACCACAACACAACCACAACCACAACACAACCACAACACAACCACAACATAACCACAATACAACCACAACACAACCACAACCACAACCACAATACAACCACAACACAACCACAACCACAACACAACCACAATACAACCACAACACAACCACAACACAATCACACCAACATCATCAGTACAACCCGAAACACACAAACATGGAACATCACAAAAACATATACAGTAGTTACGTTTCTGCTAGTCTCCCAAACATTGCTGCTGGAAATTACTTTAATAAATAGCCGTGATTATATTATGTACATTTGTCGTAAAATTAAGCAGTAATTATATTTTAGATAATTCCAGGCAATAATTTTGAAACTACGACGTGAAAATTTAAATTCCAAACAACTACAATATATATATATATATATATATATATATATATATATCTATATATATATATATATATATATATATATATATATATATATATACACACACACACACACACACACATTAAGTAATAATTCTAGACATGTGTATTTCAAACTCGTCTATCATGTCAATAATAATCAAATAATTAACAAGGGAAATTAATTACTCGGATGGCAATCAAATAGCTTACATTTTTTGTCATATTTTATGAGTTTATAATTTTGTGTTAAAAATTTTACCCATTAAATTAAATTCTTCCCTTTGTGTGTGTTTGTGGATATATAATATATATATATATATATATATATATATATATATATATATAGATATATATATATATAATTGCATAATATGGTACAAAAGATTTAAGGGATACATTGCTGATATAAAGATGACATATACAGTACATGAGATGTGAGAGATACATGTCTAGTACATATTGTTACATGTTTGTCACTGATTATAATGCGAAAATCTCATCCAGCTCCTCAGAGCTGGGGCGTGTGCCCAAAATACAGCAGGCATTACCCCTCTGAACAGCAGCGCTGAGTCACTGGAACAGAAAACTAGCTGCCCTGGGATCCCTAGTTACCCTGATGAGTCTTTTGCCCAGTTCCTTAAGGAACTTAGATGCATTCTTTCTCTATGAGCCAAGGGTTTCCAAGGCTATGGGAACAAATATATAACGATGAGGCTGGCGGCTGCCCCTCCTTCCTCCCTGGTGTATTGGAGATAGGTATTAACCAAGGTAGATGCACATGTATAGTCCCACACCACCTGCTTACCGTCTGTCCAGGCTTGAAGGGTGATACCATCTGGACTCTTCTGGCTGCCATCAGATCTGCATAGTTGGGGTGGCTCCCTTACTGCTGGGCATCCGGCTATTGTGAGGCTCCTCTTGATAATGTTATTAACCTCATGTCTTGCATTCTTTCCCTCGGATTTACGGCACACAAGACCATGGTACCCAATTCGGTCTGCTGCTTCACTGCCACAAATACACTTGTGTTCGGCGAGAATAGGGGCGGCATGTCGAAGGGCAACACCAATGCGGATGGTCTGTGGGTCAAGGCGTGTGCCAAGGCTGGAGTTGGGAACAGCCAACAGAAAGTCCCCAGCATGAGGAGCTCTCACTGCCAGGAGGAGGGCAGTATCCTTCCCTGACACACTCCGAAGCATTGTTGAGGCTATTTTCTCCACTATCGGGCCATCCCAGTGCGATTGTTTGTAGTTGTTGGGGGTAGCAGGTCTGGTTTCAGAGCCCGTTAGATTATCCCAGATCATGGCTCCGTCAATAAACTTTTGGTTCTGGACTCCAATCTTGTCCCTAAGATGTTCAGGGATAATCGCTGCTACAAGCCCTCTGGAAGCAATACATGAAGACAGAAAAACAGGTAGCGCAATCTGTGATGACTTGCGGACACCAATGCCTCCTAGTCTGACTGGAAGTGTAGCTTGGTTCCACTGCCCGTCTTCTAGAGTAAGGTTAAGTACTTTCGTAAAAATCTGCCTCAGGATACTGTCATATTCGTGCAGTATAGGGTTATCATATGAAGGTGCACATCTTAGGAAATATGTCAACCTGGCCAGACTCAAGCACTTTGTGAGGAGGTACAAGGCATCGTGGGTGTCAAAACTGTCTATTCGTTGTTCCCTTCTACTCAACCCTTGTGTCAATGGCATTGCTTCCCAGAGGTGCTGCAAGCAAGACACTATTGGTGGGGGCAATGACTGCTGCTCCTGGTAGGTTTGATCTCTCTTCATCTATCACTTGTTGATTGACTGAGATGATTTCACATTTGAATGCATTCAGGATGAGACCCATTTTCTGTCCCCGTGTCACCGTCTGTGTAAGATCATATATATATATATATATATATATATATATATATATATATATATATATATATATATATATATATATATATATATATATATATATATTGAGAAGGTGGACAAAGACAGGATGTTCCAGAGATGGGACACAGCAACAAGGGGACACAGTTGGAAGTTGAAGACACAGATGAATCACAGGGATATTAGGAAGTATTTCTTCCGTCACAGAGTAGTCACGAAGTGAAATAGTTTGGGAAGCGATGTAGTGGAGGTAGGATCCATACACAGCTTTAAGCAGAGGTATGATAAAGCTCATGGTTCAGGGAGAGTGACCCAGTAGCGACTAGTGAAGATGCGGGGCCAGGAGCTATGAATCGACCCCTGCAACCACAACTAGGTGAGCACAACTAGGTGAGTACTCACACACAAGTACATCAGGCCCATATTAAAGCATGAAGCACCTGTCTGGAACCTACACTGGTGAAGTACGTCAAGAAATTAGAGAAAGTGGTAAGGTGTTCAACATGACTAGTCCCGGAGCTAAATGGTATGTCCTACAAGGAAAGGTTAAGGAAAATTAACATGACGTTAACTTGGCAACACTGGACGACAGGAGGAGTAGGTGGGAGGGTCATGATAACGACATATAAAATATTGAGAGGAACTGACAAGGTGGATAGGGACAATGTTTCAAAGATGGGACACAGCAACAAGGGTCACAACTGGAAGTTGTAAATTCAGATGAGTCACAGGGATGTCAGGAAGTATTTCTTCAGTAATAGAGCTGTCAGGAAGTGGAACAATCTTGAGAGTGATATAGTGGAGGCAGGATCGATACATAGCTTTAAGAAGAGATACGATAAAGATCATGGAGCAGAGAGTGAACCTAGTAGCGACCAGCGAAGAGGCTGGTCCAGGAGCTGTGATCGACCCCTGGAACCACAAATAGGTGACTACGTATGGAGGACAGGATTGTAGATAAAAGAACTGGGAACTAAATATTTTTAAAATTTCAAACCTAAGCTAGATCCCATGGGAAATCGCTAAGCCAAATCCCCAACCTGTAGACTAATGAGATCTTTGCAGATGTTGCGGAAATGTCATAAACAGTGCCACACATGCCACATTTCGTTGACAGTCAAAGAGCAACACTGTATATTACCATGCTCATTAATTTTCGTGTTTGACTGGCAATTTGCGGGCTTGTCTATGGTAGCACTGTGAAGCAGCAGAATGTGTGCCAAACCATTGGTCACAGGCAAAATAAACAGGCATCACAGAGGCACAACTGACAACTATGACAGGAGGATCGAGCATCTACCATTCTTTGGAGTGAATAACCAACACAGGCTCAGAGTTTCCTGTAAATAAATTGAAATCATGAGAACTCACATAGTTGTGAATGGAACAACTACGTGGAAGAAATGGTATGGGGTCGAGATTGAGAACTTTTTTTTTTATATATTTTGATATCTTTTTCAATGTATGGTGTGTACTTCATTTGTTTTGAAGTCAGTTGGAGCATTGTCCACGGGTCACCACCACCGCGACCCGTTCTCTGACCAGGTCCGACTGACTAACCGAACCTACTCACTAGAAAGACCTACTGACTAACCAGACTTCCTGATGATTAAGCCTAAAATTTGGTCTCTGACTAGGCCAACTGAATTATCAAAGTCTATATCACAGCAGCAAATAATTACCCGAACCTGAAGTTACCACCTCCGGGTTTCAGTAAATCAGTGGGTAGACACACTACACACACTGCCCCGTGTGGCAGTGTGTGGCACTCGAGAGAGGCAGTTCGGGTGTTGGCACTGTGAGGCGCTCAGTAGTGTGGCACTGTGTCTGGCGAGAGGACTAGCGCTCCTCCTTGTCTCTACCTCACTCACTCGCCGGCACCACCACCACCACGCCTCAACCATCCACACCTTCACATCAACCACATAATCGCATATACATCTTGCTTTGAATAGTTACCCATATACTGACTAGCAACCAAACGTCAATTATTTTATATTTTCCGAAAAAATCTGCGCTTTTCCTGGTTAAGCAGACTTTAACTCCATCTAACAACTAGAAATCAACCAGTGTCATCAACCAAATAAAAGACGAACTTCCTGTAGTTGTTAGAAAAGAAGTGTTCCAGAAATGTTCGCTCAGCACAGTGACCCCAAGATCAACCAACGAGGATGTCGGGTCCAAGTATCGTGACCTCAGATGACCCCCAGGATTTGATTTATTTTTGTACCCAGAGTTAGAGGTCACCATGCAACACTGAGCTGATGATCTCATAGTGTTTAAGGAAATCAATACTAAAAATACCGTAAAGTATGTGCCAAATAATATTCGAAGGTGTTGAGAGTTGCGTGTGCGTGAGAGTCTCGTGTTACCAGTGGTATTTACGACGTGTGAATTTGCCACTGTGAAAGACGAAGTGTGTGATTTAAGGAAGGTTTGAAATCAGAAAAGAACACCTCGCGAAGTGAATGTTTATGCATTATTCTCAGAAAGATGAATTCCCCTAAAGTTACGAGACTAGTCGAAGAGGTACAGTAGAGTGGTATGGGAGACGGGGGATAACGGTAATGGGATCGAGCGACATGAAGTGACCTTGAGGTGGGGGTAAACACGCCCCGTGTGCAGGAAGGGAAGCGTGAGGGAACAAGTGGTTGCAGAAAACGAAAGCACAAAAAAGGGGACAAGATGAGTCGAGCCACAAATCTATGATAGTTGATGGTTCAAGAATATCTCTCACAGAAAACGAGGAGATAGGAAGTAATTTACATGAAAGTCAATGACACGGCGAATCTTTATTTATGAAAGTAAGGATGAAGAAGAAGCATCCTTACCAGAGATGACCTAGGAACTGGATATCCTGCTAGAGGAGCGTTCAATCCTCCAGAAAGCACTTGCGTGTGGAGAGGGTTTCATCTCACGTGCTCGCTCACTCACTCACTCACACACACACACACACACACACACACACACACACACACACACACACACACACACACACACACACACACTTCCGGATCTCAGTCCCTGACACCTGAAGTGAGCTCCAGAAGGCCTGGACTACGTAGTGAAGCGAGTGTCAACATTACCAAGAAAGGGAGAGGATATACACCAGAGTACTGACGGTATACATCAGTCCTCTGGGGTTTATTAGGACAAACTCAGGGTACGTTACGGATGAACCAGCCTCCGGAAGGTTCGTAAGGACAAACAGTACCATCCAGGGTTCGGTACGGACATATCCAGCCGTACCAAGTGTTCACCAAAAAAAAACATTGTCCCACTGTTGGAAACACACCAACCCACCACCGGGAAAAGGGGACGGGGGTTGCAAGGACACACCATCCCACCACCTGGGAGGCTGGTTGGCAAGGATGGCACCGACCGTGAGAGTGCCCGAGTGAGGGCCAGGCATCCTCGAGGAGACAATAATCAGGATGGACGCATGTCACGGCACCACCAGGTAGGTCTGTCTTAGAGGACATCAGGAATGAGGGAGGAGGAGGAAATTCATCTCTTGAAGGGGAGAGACTCACATCTTGAAAAGGGAATGCTTATGATTTAAAAGAGAGGGGAAACTGACTTCTGAAAGGGGAGGGAGGCTGACGTCTTGAAGAAGGGGTGGTTGACGTGTTGGGGATGAGGAGGGGAAAGGGGGATAGGGAGGGGACGGGATTTGTAGAAATAAGGGAGTGGCTAATTAAGGCCAAAGGTCATTTTTTTCCCTTTAATGGGTGATTTTCATTGTATTGCTGCAGGTCGACCAGTGACCAGGGAAGCAACACTTGAACTCCCACAAACATACTGGAAAAATCATACGATTTTTATAAGGACAATTTCTCTGGTTTTCATCATCTTACTTTTTTTTTAAGTCTTTCTCGCCAGACTGTACTCTCGGTTGTGTTACTGTACACATCTTGGTTGTGTTACTGTACACATCTTGGTTGTGTTACTGTACACATCTTGGTTGTGTTACTGTACACATCTTGGTTGTGTTACTGTACACATCTTGGTTGTGTTACTGTACACATCTTGGTTGTGTTACTGTACACATCTGTGTGAATTTAGTTAAATATTTTGTGGCTGTGGCTTATAAAGCGTGTGTGTGTGTGTGTGTGTGTGTGTGTGTGTGTGTGTGTGTGTATGTGTGTGTGTGTGTGTGTGTGTGTGTGTGTGTGTGTGTGTGTGTGTACTCACCTAGTTGAGGTTGCGGGGGTCGAGTCCGAGCTCCTGGCCCCGCCTCTTTACTGATCGCTACTAGGTCACTCTCCCTGAGCCGTGAGCTTTATCATACCTCTGCTTAAAGCTATGTATGGATCCTGTGTGTATGTGTGTGTAATATCGTGCCGAACAGGTGAAACTTGCGATTTTGGCTTAAATAGCAAGGCACTTCTTGCCGAATAAGGCAAGCGAAAATTTTCACAAAAAACATTCTGAACCTAACGAAAAAAAATATATTTCACTGTGTTTGCTTATTAAAATATTGTAAACTTATCTAAAATATGTTTAGTTGGATTAGGCTTAATAAAACTGCGCTTGTTATAATAAGGTTAGGTAAGTTTTCTAAGGTTCTTCTGGTACAAAATTATTAATTATTACATTAACATAAATTAAAAAAATATATATAAACGTGTAAGAGGAAATTTTAGAAAGGACTTATTTTTAAACGAGTTCTTGCTAACTTCCCAGTTTTACCTATTCGGAACGACATTATAAGCCCTTCAAGAGAAATCAAAATTCATTGCCTCGATGCCTTTTTGTCTACTTCCCGAGATTATGTGTCCAACAACTTGCATTAAAAGTGGATTTTTCATTACTTGTTGATGATATTGTTTGGAGAGTGTGTCTGTTTTTGTAGATAGAACATTTAGGCTAATCTATTATAAACCACTCAGTTCGGTGGTAGATTATTGGATTAATACACCATCAGTTCGAATCCCTTCCCATTCTTTAGTTTAAAATTATAAAATAAAATTTAACCAATGCGGAACCAGACATTTGCAAATTGTGGCTTCGTCTGTATATCTAAGTACAAATGTACTTAGTCCCTACATTTGAATATCTAAGTACAAATGTACTTAGAGAGATATACCAATGTAGGGACTCCAGGTCGAACCCAAACATCCCTGAAGAAAAGATGATGTTACTTCTCTTACCACTGGAAGTCTTCCTGCACATGTATGGTACCGCGGTATTCGTTTTAAGGACGTATCTCACGTGTTATCTTTCAGTGTTGAATAATGGAATGCAAGTAACGTGCTTCCTCTCTGGGCCAACGCGGAGCATCAGTGCTCTGTACGTGCTCCCTTGGCTCTTTCTGGAGGTAGATCACACTAAGATAAATAAGCCAGAGAATATTTTCTTAAGTGGAGTATACATGCTGACAGGCATGTACCTTTTGGCATATCTATATCTATATATATCTATATATTATATATATATATATATATATATATATATATATATATATATATATATATATATATATATATATATATATATATATATGTAGTGCCGAAAGGCAGAACTTGCGATCTTGGCATAAATAGCAACGCTCATCTTGCCATATAGGACAAGTGAAAATTTGTGTATGCAATAACTTCGCCAAAATCATTCTTAACCTAACGAAAAAAATATATTTCATTGTGTTTGTTTAGTATTAAATTAATGTAAACAAATCTAAAATATATTTAGTTGGGCTAGGCTAAAATAAATTGATTTTGTTATAATAAGGTTAGGTAAGTTCTCTAAGATTCTTTTGGTGCAAAATTAAATTTTTTTACATTAACATTAATGAAAAAATATATCTTTAAACGTTTAAGAGTAAATTTTAGAAAGGACTTAATTTTAACTGAGTTCTTGCTAATTGACCAGTTTTACATTTTCCGCACCACAATATATATAGATATATATATATATATATATATATATATATATATATATATATATATATTCTGAGGCAGATTTTTACGACAGTACTGACCCTTACTCTAGAAGACGGGCAGTGGAACCAAGCTACACTTCCAGTCAGACTAGGAGGCATTTGTGTCCGCAAGTCATCACAGATTGCGTTACCTGCTTTTCTGTCCTAGTGTATTGCATCCAGAGAGCTTGTAGCAGCGATTCTCCCTGAACATCTTAGGGACAAGATAGGAGTCCAGGACCAAAAATTCATTAACGGAGCAATGATCTGGGATAATCTAACGGGCTCTGGAGCCAGACCTGCTCCCCCCAACAACTACAAACAATCGCACTGGGATGGTCCAATAGTGGAAAATATTGCCTGAACAATGCTTCAGAGTGTGTCAGGGAAGGATAGAGCCCGCCTCCTGGCAGTGAGAGCCCATCATGCTGGGGACTTTCTGTTAGCTGTTCCCAACTCCAGCCTTGGCACACGTCTCGACCCACAGACCATCCGCATCGGTGTTGCCCTTCGACTTGCCGCCCCTATTCTCGCCGAACACAGGTGTATTTGTGGCAGTGAAGCAGCAGACCGATTCGGGTACCATGGTCTTGTGTGCCGTAAATCCGAGGGAAATATTGCAAGACATGAGGAGGTTAATAACATTATCAAGAAGAGCCTCACAACAGCTGGATGCCCAGCAGTAAGGGAGCCACCCCAACTATGCAGATCTGATGGCAGCCAAAAGCGTCCAGATGGTATCACCCTTCAAGCCTGGACAGATGGGAAGCAGGTGGTGTGGGACTATACATGTGCATCTACCTTGGCTGATACCTATCTCCAATACACCAGGGAGGAAGGAGGGGCAGCTGCCAGCTTCAGGGAGTCCCAAAAGTCTAGAAAATATGGAGAACTTTCCCATCATTATATGTTTGTTCCCATAGGCTCAGAGACCCTTGGCTCATGGGGAAAGAGTGCATCTAAATTCCTTAAGGAGCTGGGAAAAAGACTCATCAGGGTAACTAGGGATCCCAGGGCAGCTAGTTTTCTGTTCCAGCGGCTCAGTGCGGCTGTTCAAAGGGGTAATGCCTGCTGTATTTTGGGCACACGCCCCAGCTCTGAGGAGCTGGATGAGATTTTCGCCTTATAATCGGTGATACACACGTAACAACATGTACCGTATATGCCACCTTTATATCAATAATGTATCTCTTAAATCTTCTGTTTATATATATATATATATATATATATATATATATATATATATATATATATATATATATGTCGTGCCGAATATGTAAAACTGGTCAATTAGCAAGAACTCATTTAAAATTAAGTCCTTTCTAAAATTTTCTCTTATACGTTTAAAGATATATTTTTTTCATTTATGTTAATGTAAAAATTAATAATCTTGTACCAAAAGAACCTTAGAAAACTTACCTAACCTTATTATAACAAGCGCAATTTAATAAGTTAATAATTTAATAAAAGAACGCAATGAAATGTATTTTTTTTCGTTAGGTTCAGAATGATTTTTTTGCGAAATTATGGCATACACAAATTTTCGCTTGCCTTAATCGGCAAGAAGAGCGTTGCTATTTAAGCCAAAATCGCAACTTTTACCTATTCGGCACGACATACAAACACACACACAGGTATGTATCTGTCATTACATGTATACTGAGGTCTATATCTTTGCGTATATACGCCCAAAATATTTTCATACTCCCTGAAACAGGAATTAAAATTATCTTTCAGAGTAAATAACTCTCGGCGCATATCTTGCTTATACATGAATATATATTGTATGAGTTATGTCTAATTGGAAAGGATTAGGAATTCCAACCATACTGGTACCCACGGAGAGTTCAAGACATCAACATTGGCCTTATTTGGTTAGGAATTGCACGAGCAACATCATTCACGTTTCGCAACGAAATGGCTTCTTCAGTCCAATGCAGAGAAAAGTAGAAGATGGGAAGTTTGAGGTAATCAGTCCTTCAGCCTTGAGTCGTGTTTAGTCCATCAGTCGTGACAAAAGTGAAGCATATTCACGGAGATGAGGCTTATGCACTGATGATAATTGAGGTGGAGCAGAAGCGTCTGATTTATCGACTTGATGACTTGCTAATGGTCCGGGAAGGACCGAAACGTTTCAAAGCGAGGGTTATCTGTGGATTCATCATCGTTTGTTGGTTTATGAATCTGGTTTAAATTCTATCGACTAAACGAACTTCAAAACATCTGCATGTAACCTGTTCAGCACCAGCCGATAATACTCGAATCAATAAAGTAAGGATTAAAGCAAACTCTCGATGTATATACACCGAGACATACACATACATCTCTGTGTGTATATATTCTTATGTGTCAACTAGGGTATTCCTTAAATTTTCTCAGATATGCAACTCTTTTTGTTTTTCTTTTAAGAAATCAATATACTAGCGCGACGATATACGGCCGGAAGGTTACAATTTCCACCAAGAGATGGCATGAGTGTGTCCGAGCGCCAGTGTAGCCATAATGTATGATTTATGCTCCCATCACTCCCTAGTTAATTTACACCATTCGTGTTATCGTTTTCTGTGTGAATGATTGTTACCGTGTGCTTTATACATCTCATTCTCCGTTCCCAAAACTTATGTTGGCGTTTGGTAAGTATTAGGAAATAAAGTACCTGAACAAAGATGAAGATACAATTTTTTCTCTCATTGATATAATACGTTTAAATGGAGAAATATCTTCAATGTGTTAGGTAAGACACATATGCAACAGTTAGGTATCTTTATTATGAAACGTTTCGCCTACACAGTAGGCTTCTTCAGTCAAGTACAGAAAAGTTGATAGAAGCAGAAGATACTTGAAGACGATGTAATCAGTCCATCACCCTTAAAGTTTTGAGGTGGTCAGTCCCTCAGTCTGGAGAAGAGCATTGTTCCATAGTATGAAACAATATGGAGAAGAAGTGACAGGATGGAACTTTTTATAGCGCAAAGAGGTGAGACGTAGGCCACTAGGAGAGGTAAGAACTCAGATGTTGAGAGGTCAGGTCCCTCTCAAATCCAGCCCCTCTCACTAGTGGAAGTTGTCGAAGTTGATTGCAGGTCTGTACCAAGATACCCTTGTGTTGCAGTGTCTGACAGATTGAACATTAAAATGGTATAAAATACCGACAGGTTGTTAAAATACCTGTCGGTATTTTATACCATTTTAATGTTCAATCTTCAATGTAACGAATCTCCAGTTACACACAAAAGCGACGGCCCTTACAAGAACAACACTGAATCAGCTGTAATGGAAACTCAAGGTAATTTCAGTCTCTGGGAGAGCAATGTGGACCGAGTGATGTTACCAAATTTTGTGTTGAAGGAACATCCTTTTTCACCTCTTTACCAGGCTAAGTTAACAATGTAGTTAACAATGTACTACAGTAAGTTAATGCAGTTAACAATGTACTACAGTAAGTTAATGCAGTTAACAATGTACTACAGTAAGTTAATGCAGTTAACAATGTACTACAGTAAGTTAACAATGCTGTTAACAATGTACTACAATAAGTTAACAATGCTGTTAACAATGCACTACAGTAAGTTAACAATGCAGTTGTTAACAATGCACTACAGTAAGTTAACAATGCAGTTGCTAACAATGCACTACAGTAAGTTAACAATGCAGTTGTTAACAATCCACTACAGTAAGTTAACAATGCAGTTAAATTACTGTAGTGCTTCTTGCTTATATCTCTCACATAATTTGCTGTTAATCTGTATAAGAATTCCTACACAGGTACATTATACTGAAGAGGATCCCATTTAGGATTCGAAATATACATTTCAACTTTACACTTTTTTTCTAAATTTGGGACCTTTCAGTATTGATAATTGTTCGTTGTACTTCCATTGCATATTATAAATTCGTATATATGTCGTGCCGAATAGGTAAAACTTGCTATTATGGCTTAAACAGCAACGGTCTTCTTACCGAATAAGACAAGTGAAAATTTGTGTATGCAACAATTTCGCAAAAATCACTCTGAACCTAACGAAAAAAATATATTTCATTGTGTTTATTAAATTATTGTAAATTTATCTAAAATATATTTAGTTGGATTAGGCTAAATTAAATTGCGCTTGTAATAATAAGGTTAGGTAAGTTTTCTAAGGTTCTTTTGGCACAAAATTATTTTTTTTTCGTTAACATAGATGAAAAAATATATCTTTAAATGTATAAGAGAAATTTTTAGAAATGACTTAATTTTAATTAAACGAGTTCTTGCTAACTGACCAATTTTACCTATTCTGCACGGCATTATGTATATATACACACACACGTTACGTGTATACGACTGTTCCATTGTCATTAGCTAATGCAACAAGTCCAGCAAAGAAACTCTCAGAGGCGGTGTTACCCAGACACGGTGAAGGGCGCGGCTACGGCTACAACACTGGAGTGTGTTACCCCGAGGTGTCACTCACTCCTGTGTCACCTTCCGGGAAGATGTTTGCTCAGCGTCCGTTCCTAGAAATTTTCCTGTCAGCTGTGTCCGCACCCTCCACGTCTCTGGGAACAATACCAGAGCTGGAAGAGTGGAATTTGTCACACCCATGAACATCACGGGTATTTGCAACACCCATTCACAAGATGGGTTTACCTGGAGTTTGCCTGGAGAGCGATTCGGGGGCCAACGCCCCCGCGGCCCGGTCTGAGACCAGGCCTCATGGTGGATCAGGGTCTGATCAACCAGGCTGTTACTGCTGACCGCATGCAAACTGACGTACGAACCACAGCCCGGTTGGTCAGGTTCTGACTTTAGGTGCCTGTCCAGTTCCTTCTTGAAGACAGTCAGGGGTCTACTGGTAATCCCCCTAATGTATGCTGGGAGGCAATTGAACAGTCTTGAGCCCCGGAGACTTACTGTGTTGTCTCTCAATGTACTCGTGGCGCCCCTGCTAATCAGACAGCAAAAACATACTACCGTCCTGTACAGACGACCTCGAGATGCACAGTACACTTGTATGAGACATGTTTTAATGATTGCATTGATGAACATTGCAAAATATGGAAGTTAATGGGTCGGATATTCTGCAGCTCGATAGTATTTTGTATTCAAGGAAGGTGACTATTTCTATAGATATAATACTCTTTCTCTCTCTCTCTCTTTTCTCTCTAATAGTAGTAGTAATAGTCACATTTTTAGGAGCACTTTGACGGTACTGTGTGTGTGTGTGTGTGTGTGTGTGTGTGTGTGTATACTCACCTAGTTGTACTCACCTAGTTGAGGTTGCGGGGGTCGAGTCCGAGCTCCTGGCCCCGCCTCTTCACTGATCACTACTAGGTCACTCTCCCTGAGCCGTGAGCTTTATCATACCTCTGCTTAAAGCTATGTATGGATCCTGCCTCCACTACATCGCTTCCAAAACTATTCCACTTACTGACTACTCTGTGGCTGAAGAAATACTTCCTAACATCCCTGTGATTCATCTGTGTCTTCAGCTTCCAACTGTGTCCCCTTGTTACTGTGTCCAATCTCTGGAACATCCTGTCTTTGTCCACCTTGTCAATTCCTCTCAGTATTTTGTATGTCGTTATCATGTCCCCCCTATCTCTCCTGTCCTCCAGTGTCGTCAGGTTGATTTCCCTTAACCTCTCCTCGTAGGACATACCTCTTAGCTCTGGGACTAGTCTTGTTGCAAACCTTTGCACTTTCTCTAGTTTCTTCACGTGCTTGGCTAGGTGTGGGTTCCAAACTGGTGCCGCATACTCCAATATGGGCCTAACGTACACGGTGTACAGGGTCCTGAATGATTCCTTATTAAGATGTCGGAATGCTGTTCTGAGGTTTGCTAGGCGCCCATATGCTGCAGCAGTTATTTGGTTGATGTGCGCTTCAGGAGATGTGCCTGGTGTTATACTCACCCCAAGATCTTTTTCCTTGAGTGAGGTTTATAGTCTCTGGCTGTGTGTGTGTGTGTGTGTGTGTGTGTGTGTGTGTGTGTGTGTGTGTGTGTGTGTGTGTGTGTGTGTGTGTGTGTGTGCGCGCGCGCGTATACGTGCGTGCGGACGCGTGTGCAACAACTGACCCCCCACCTTACCTACACAACTCCCTCATCATTCACTAACCTTAAAGAACAAAACCACAATACCCTGACTGGAACAATTCACAAAATAACTCGCACACAGGAGAGTGTGACTTCGTAAATGGTCCAAGTCGGACCGAAACGTCGTCGTAAGCTTCTCACTCTTACTTGAAGAGTATTTGCATATAATTCACCAGCCATCATACATAATACAAACACGAGAGGACCCAGCAGCTTTCTGGCCACAATACTGCAGGAAAATAACAGGTACGGAATGTACCTTTCTATCGTGTGGCTCATGGATTTCCTTAGCTGTTGCTTACATGTATAAAATCATACGTGATAAAGCTGGATAAAGCTTATCTTATCGCAGCTTTAGCCGCCAACAAATTAAATCCTGGTTAAAGCCTATCTTCAGCCATCAGCTAATTTACAGCTGGTAAGGAATAAATTTTATTAGCGGCAATAAAGTCGGTATTGTCTTTATTTTTCCTTTTATTATTAAAAAATACATGTTTATGTGGCTAGAAATTATTTGTTAGCTTACCTTTACCTTTGAAGAGTTTCGAGAGTTTCACTACTCTAAGAGCCTGGCCATGGGCCAGGTTCGTCTGGTGTTTGCCTGGTCAACCAGGCTGTTGCTGCTGGAATCCCGCTGCCCCACATATCCATCACAGCCTGGTTGATCTGGCACCTGGTGAAGATATTTGTCTAGTTTCTTCTCGAAAGCTTCTACACTTGTTCCAGACGTGTTTCTGATATCTTCTGGTAAGATGTTGAGTAGTCTGGGACCCCCGGATGTTGATACAGTGTTCCCTTATTATTCCCACAGCACTCCTGCTCCTCACTGGGTTTATTTTACACTTCCTCCCATATCTCTCACTCCAGTATGTTGTTATGGCAGTGTGCAGATTTGGGGCCAGGCCCTCGAGTACTTTCCAGGTATATATTATCATGCATCTTTCTCTCCTCCGCTCCAGTGAGTACATGTTCAAGACTCGAAGGCGTTCCCAGTAATTTAGTTCTTTACTGACTCAATGTGAGCCGTAAACGATCTCTGTATTTATTCCAACTCTGATATTTATCCTGCTCTGAATGGAGACGTCAGCATTGAGCAATATTCTAAATGAGGGAACACTAGCAATTTAAGGAGTGTCACCATCGGTATTATTTCCCTTGTTTTGAAAGTTCTCAATACCCACCCCGTCATCTTCCTGGCTGTCGTGATCTTTGTCTTGTTATGGTCTTTAAAAGAAATGTCAGCTGAAATAATTATTCCCAGGTCTTTGACGTGTTCCTTTCGTTCTATTTGGTAATCCTCTTGAGTTCTGTATATAGTGTTCCTTTTGAGTTCTTCATTCTTTCCATACCTAAGCAGCTGGAACTTATCATCATTGAACGTCATGTTATTCTCCACTGCCCACTGGAAAACACTGCTTATGTCTTTCAGTAATTTTTCAGCGTCCTCTATCGTAATGACTTTCATGTTATTTTAGTGTCATCTGCAAATGATGATACAAAAGTGTGCCGGGTGTTTTTATCTATGTCTGCTTTGAGGATGAGTAACAGCAGAGGTGCCAGGACAGTGCCTTGGGGCACTGAGCTTTTGACCTCGCTGATGTTGGATCTTGCTCTGTTTACTGCTGCTTTTTGGGCTCTGTGTGTTAGGAACCCAAAAATCCATCTGCCTACCTTCCCCGTAATGCCCATGGCCCTCATTTTGTGCGCTACCACCTAATGATCGCATTTGTCAAATGCCTTTGCAAAATCTGTGTATATCACATCTGCGTTTTGGTCATCCTCCAACGCCTCCGTAATTCTGTGCTGGTCCATGAAATTTGTAATCTGCCGTCTCATCACTCTTTCGAAGATTTTTATGATGTGAGAGGTTAGGGCCACTGGTCTGTAATTTGTAGCTATTGCTCTACTACCTCCCTTATCCAATGGAGTTATGTCTGCACTCTTTAAGGCCTCCGGTATTTCACCTAGATCTAAGCTCTTTCTCCAAAGAATACTGAGGGCTCGTGCTAGTGGTACTTTGCACTTCTTTATAAATAGAGCATTCCATGAATCTGGTCCAGGTGCTGAGTGAGTGAGCATGTTTTCCATTTCTTTTTCGAAATCTATGGGATTTGTACTAATGTCAGTTAGTTGGTCTGTGCGGCCTTCTTCAGGAGTGAAAAATATTTCTGCATTTTCTACCTTACTGTCATTTAGTGGGTTGCTGAACACCGACTCATGCTGTTCTTTTAGAATTTCACTCATTTCCTGTTCATCGCCAATATACGAATTTCCTCTCAGTAATGGTTCAGTTCTACAGGTAGTCTTAGCTTGGATTTTTCATAGGAATAGAAATATTCTGGGTTTCTAGCAATATCCTGAATGCCCCTTTGTTTCCTTTGTACTTCTTCTGTGAGGTATGACATCCTAAGTTTTTGCTCCGATTCAGTGATCTCTCTGCTAAGTCTGTCTTTCCTCTGTTGCAGCATATTTGTGTTGTTAAGTAATTCAGTAACCCGTTTTCTTCTTATGTTCTTCTCCTACGCTCTCTCTATATCTGATCTTCTGGGTTTCCTCAATGATAAGTGCTTCATACATACCTTGTATACTTCTATATTCAGCTTCTCTAGGCTCTGGTGGCCTGGTGGTTAATGCTCTCGCTTCACACGGTGAGGGCCTGGGTTCGATTCCCAGCCAGAGTAGAAACATTGGACGTGTTTCTTTCCACCTGTTGTCTATGTTCCCCATCAGTAAAATGGGTACCTGGGTGTTAGTCGACTGGTGTGGGTCGCATCCTGGGACACTGACCTAAGGAGGCCTGGTCACAGACCGGGCCGCGGGGGCGTTGACCCCCGGAACTCTCTCCAGATAAACTCCAGATCTCCAGATAAACTGGTGGGGATTTAGGATGCTCATGTCTGTGTCCCAGGATATATCTGATAGCTCCTTGTTTATTTTTTCCCAGTCATTTCCATAGTTGTTAAAATTAAACTTACTGAATATCCCGTCTCTAACATTAGTGATGCAGTTCTCTAACCCTGAGTTAATACTCGTTTGAATTTCTATGCTGCTGTGATCAGAATATATTGTTTTTGTAACTGTTATGTCTCTGATTAGTTCCTCGTTGTTTGTGAATATCAAATCCAGGGTATTTTCGTTTCTAGTGGGATCAGTTATCTGTTTTTTTTCAACGAGTACTTTTCATAAAGCCTCATTAGTTCCCTGGTGTGTCCCTGTTGAGCCAGGGTGCTACCGGGAGATATTTCTGGTATAACTTCACGTTGTGCCATCTTCCATGTTACATGAGGGAGATTAAAATCTGCAAGGAGTAAAATATTTGGTGTGGGATTTTCTAACCTATCCACATAGCTATCTGTCTTCCTTAACTGATCTGTGAATTCCTCAGCAGTTACTGATGGTAGTTTATATACTAGGATAATTTCCAAATTCCTATTTTCAACTTTAATGCCTAGAATTTCTACATCATTCGTAGAATTCAGCACTTCTGTGTAACAAAGTATCCTTTACATAGAATCCTACTCCTCCCTGTGACCTATTAATTCTATCACATCTATACATGTTATAGTTTTCTATCTTTATCTCTCCGTCCAAAACATCCCGTGTGTGTGTTTCTGTAAATGCTCCAAACATGACATTCACTTCTGAGAGGAATCCCCTGACATAACTTTGTCACTCTATGATTTCAGACCCTGAATATTTGCAAATCTGAAGCAGGAATTACCATATGGGATGTTTAGTTTTGCTCTGTGTTTCGTTAATACCACTGGTGATACACTACCTGGTATGGACCCTGGTGTACATACCCCTGGTTTCTCCAGTACAGACCTTGCATTTGATTGTGTATTCTGTCCTGATGGGCTGATGCCTGGTTTGGTATGTGTCCCATTGTGCTGCCCATCTGTCCCATCAGTAGTATTTCCCTTTTTTTCCACTTTCTTTGGTCCGATCGTTTTGCTTTATGTCTATAAAAGATTCCTGTTCATTTTCCCTTTCTCTGCTTTCTCTGTAACGCAGTTCATAACATTCTTTGAACTGCGTTGAAGCTTTATACATCATTGGGTGGCAGTACCTGCACTCTGTGGCACTGCTGTGGCACTGCTGTAGGAAACCCTGAGCTCCTAGGGTTCATAGAGCCTCGAGTTCCTAGGGGTCATAGAGCCCTGAGCTTCTGGGGTCATAGAACGCTTAGGAAAATGAAACAGGAGGAGATAGAAGTTCGAATTCTTTGTATCGAGAGCCCTTCACTAGATAAGCTTCTCTGAAGATGTGTGTGTCAACACACGAAAGCCCTCAGGTGTTGCTCTTCTCATTTCTTCACTTTCTTCTTTGTGACTTGATGAAGTCCACTGTGTGGGCGAAACTTTGTAAAGGATCCCATTATACTGCAATTGTGTTACGAATTTTTTTCCACACAGTTTCTATGATTATATATATATATATATATATATATATATATATATATATATATATATATATATATATATATATATATATATATATATATATATATATCGTGCCGAATAGGTAAAACTTGCGATTTTGTCTTAAATAGCAACGCTCTTCTTGCCTAATAAGGTAAGATAAAATTTGTGTATACAATAATTTCGCAAAAATCATTCTGAACCTAACGAAAAAAAAATAATTGTGTTTATTAAATTATTGTAAACTTATCTAAAGTATGTTCAGTTGGATTAGGCTAAATTAAATTGCACTTGTTATAATAAGGTTGGGTAAGTTTTCTAAGGTTCTTTTGGTACAAAATTATTATAATTTTTGAAGGGGTGGAGGGGTAAGCCAGTGGAAGGCCTCGGTCAGATGACCAAAAGTTCCAGCAGTGGGTCGTCATGTCACTAAGACCTACTTAACCTAACCTTAAAATAAGTTGTGAATATTTCATTTAAAATTTATGGTATACTCTGTACTATTCATTTAGATGAAGAAATAGACATATGGGCAACATGTGGGTATACCTGGAGTATACCGTGATTGTACCTGGATTATACCTGGAGTATACCTGTAGTGGGAGATATGATGATTGGAGTAAAACACACTTGTTGGATGGTAACACTTATATTAGCAGAGTATGAAGGGGGAGAGCCCAAACTGCCTGTCCTATCGCCTGCTTGGATTACGGGGAACTGAGGCCGATGCAGCGCATCCCGTGACGTCATACAAACTAGTCACTAGGCCTAGCAAAGGGATCGTGTATGTAAAACATATGGATGGTACTATGATACTCAGATAAGCTATACAACATATGTAGGGGATCAGCAACTATGCTGACAGCTCGGTCATGTTACGTATGTCGTCTCGACATACAATACTATGTCATAGGCTGAACAGGCAGATGGGTCTGGGCTGATTCTATACAATAACAAAGACATATGTAACTTAGAACTAATGGATGGTATCGTAATGGATGTTACGTAATGGGCTTTAACGTAATGGGTGTTAAGGTAATGAGTTTTAACGTAATGCATTACGAATTATAAGAACAAATCATGATATAATAAAGGATGGAATTGATCGATCGATCTGTATTCATGCACTCTACGGATTCTGAGGAAGGATAAATACATTTACAAAGGTGAAAGTAATTAACAGCAAAGGCAGATCTGGCACACTCAGATTATCACTGCTAATTCTCAGAATTCGGAGGGAACGTGAACACAAAAAAATTTTTGAAAAAAAAAAAAAACTGATCAGGTAATAAAAACACACAGTTAACAACTTCATTCATCTTGAACATCTAATTATACAGACTATGTACATTTAAACCCAACTCTGAGAGGGCAAGATTTACATATGCAGAATGGTTATCGTCTTTGGGAGGATCGAATTCCTTTGCAATGGCTAACACATACCTTGGCTGAGGGAGATCTGAACAATTATCTACAAAAAATACTTGTGGGTTTCTCATTACTTGTCGAGTACGCAAAAAATAACGACATTCGGGTTGATTATCTGGCTGAATATTAGAGGTAGAGGGCACAGAGTCAAGAGGATTGTCAGCGACTGACACATTAGTCTGGGTAGCAATATCAACAACATCGCATACTGATCTAAATGCGATTCCTTATACTGACCAGTACTAATTTCTCTAACCTTATACTTATTGCCATTGATATGTTCAACTACTCGATAAGGACCCACAAACTTTTGGTCGAGCTTAGGCATTGCGGATGTTTTGTTGAAATTAGTCAGCATTTTACTCTCGAACCCACTTTAACTTTTGTCGGCTTAGCACGACTATTAGTTACTCTAGTAAATTCTGCTGTTGATTTATGAAGTGTTTCACGGAATCTTCTAAAAACACTTTGAGCTGTGCTGGTACGAGTTGCTATGAAATCATCAGGGTTATAATTGGGTTTCGGCGTGGAATATAACAACTCATAAAGTAAACGCTTGTGGAGTGTTACTTGACTCAGTACATACGAGAAACCATACACACAGGAGATATAATGTTACTCAATGTTGACTCATACACATAGGAGCATTCATACAGGTCATGAGTGTATATTTACCGACTCATAGGCATATGAGTATACCTGGAGTATACCTGGAGTATACCTGGAGTATACCTGGAGTATACCTGAAGTATACCTGGAGTATACCTGGAGTATACCTGGAGTATACCTGAATAATACCTGGAGTATACCTGGATTATACCTGGAGTATACCTGGATTATACCTGGAATACACCTTGAGTATACCTGGAGGGTGTTCCGGGGTTCAACTCCCCCACGCCCCGGTCCATGACCACGACTCGTTGTATCTTAATTTGCAGACGTTTCGTCATCCAGTGGCTTTACAAATACAAATTCAAGAACATAACAACCAGACTGTAGAACCCTATGAAAGACCAGGTAATCAGTCCCTCAGTCTTGAAGACGGAAGAAATACTGATGAATTTATTCGCCGGATGCATTTTTTTCTTACCGTCCATGAGGAAAAAAATAGAAAAAAGTATATTCCCTGACAACCCACATGTTTTGAAAAGAGATTTTTTTCATGTTATTCCAAAAGTATTTTTGTTTTATATTCTCTCCATATTTCGAATTTTTTTTTTTTTTCACCACTGTTCACCTTTGTTCTATAGACAGAATAAAAGGGTCAGATATTTTGAAATCTTTTTTAAATCTATTTTTTCTCAACTGTAACAAATATATATATAGATATATATATAAATATATATATATATATATATATATATATATATATATATATATATATATATATATATATATATATATTCTGGGGTTTAAGTGGAAGATTTTACTATTTTTTATTTTCAATGTTACCCACAGATAATTTTTTGGTCAAATCCTCGTATATTGAGATTTTGAATTATTTTGGAAATATATTAAGAATTTTTGCAAAATTTCAAACTTCTGAACTTAGAGAAAGTGAGAGTGCACGAGAGTACGTGATAATACGAGTACACGAGAGAACACGTTACTCCATGGGAGTACACATTAGAGTAAAAGGGGCTGCATGAGAGTACTAGGGAGTGCTCGAGAATAAAAGGGAGTACATGAAAGAACGAGGAAATACCTTTGAGTTCAAAGAAGTGCATGAAAATACAAGGGAGTCCATAAGAGCGTAAGGGAGTCCATGAGAGTACAAGGAAGTACAAGGTAGTCCCACTAGACACAAACACAACACTGGTAGCCCCACTAGACACAAACAACACTGGTAGTCCCACAAGACACAAACAACACTGGTAGTCCCACAAGACACAAACAACACTGGTAGTCCCACAAGACACAAACAACACTGGTAGTCCCACAAGACACAAACACAACACTGGTAGTCCCACAAGACACAAACACAACACTGGTAGTCCCACAAAACACAAACACAACACTGGTAGTCCCACAAGACACAAACAACACTGGTAGTCCCACAAGACACAAACAACACTGGTAGCCCCACAAAACACAAACACAACACTGGTAGCCCCACTAGACACAAACAACACTGGTAGTCCCACAAGACACAAACACTGGTAGCCCCACAAGACACAAACAACACTGGTAGCCCCACAAAACACAAACACAACACTGGTAGCCCCACAAAACACAAACACAACACTGGTAGTCCCACAAGACACAGACAACACTGGTAGTCCCACAAGACACAAACAACACTGGCAGTCCCACAAGACACAAACAACACTGGTAGTCCCACAAGACACAAACAACACTGGTAGTCCCACAAGACACAAACAACACTGGTAGCCCCACTAGACACAAACAACACTGGTAGCCCCACTAGACACAAACACAACACTGGTAGCCCCACTAGACACAAACAACACTGGTAGCCCCACTAGACACAAACAACACTGGTAGCCCCACTAGACACAAACAACACTGGTAGCCCCACTAGACACAAACAACACTGGTAGCCCCACTAGACACAAACACAACACTGGTAGCCCCACTAGACACAAACACAACACTGGTAGTCCCACAAGACACAAACACAGCACTGGTAGTCCCACTAGACACGAACACAACACTGGTAGTCCCACAAGACACAAACACAACACTGGTAGTCCCACAAGACACAAATACAACACTGGTAGTCCCACAAGACAAACACAACACTGGTAGTCCCACAAGACACAAATACAACACTGGTAGTCCCACAAGACAAACACAATACTGGTAGTCCCACAAGACACAAACACAACACTGGTAGTCCCACAAGACACGAACACAACTCTGGTATTCCCACAAGACAAACACAACACTGGTAGTCCCACAAGACACAAACACAACACTGGTAGTCCCACTAGACACGAACACAACTCTGGTATTCCCACAAGACAAACACAACACTGGTAGTCCCACAAGACACAAACACAACACTGGTAGTCCCACAAGACACAAACACAACACTGGTAGTCCCACAAGACACAAACACAACTTTGGTATTCCCACAAGACAAACACAACACTGGTAGTCCTGCAAGACACAAATAACACTGGTAGTCCCACAAGGCACAAACACAACACTGGTAGTCCCACAAGACACAAACACGACACTGGTAGCCCCACAAGACACAAACAACACTGGTAGTCCCACAAGACACAAACAACTCTGGTATTCCCACAAGACACAAACACAACACTGGTAGTCCCACAAGACACAAACAACACTAGTAATCACACAAGACACAAACAACTCTGGTATTCCCACAAGACACAAACACAACACTGGTAGTCCCACAAGACACAAACAACACTGGTAATCCCACAAGACACAAACAACTCTGGTATTCCCACAAGACACAAACAACACTGGTAGTCCCACAAGGCACAAACACAATACTGGTAGTCCCACAAGACACAAACAACACTGGTAGTCCCACAAGACACAAACAACTCTGGTATTCCCACAAGACACAAACAACACTGGTAGTCCCACAAGACAAACACAATACTGGTAGTCCCACAAGACACAAACAACTCTGGTATTCCCACAAGACACAAACACAACACTGGTAGTCCCACAAGACACAAACAACTCTGGTATTCCCACAAGACACAAACACAACACTGGTAGTCCCACAAGACAAACACAACACTGGTAGTCCCACAAGACACAAACACAACACTGGTAGCCCCACTAGACACAAACACAACACTGGTAGTCCCACAAGACACGAACACAACTCTGGCATTCCCACAAGACAAACACAACACTGGTAGTCCCACAAGACACGAACAACACTGGTAGTCCTGCAAGACACAAACACAGCACTGGTAGTCCCACTAGACACGAACACAACACTGGTAGTCCCACAAGACACAAACACAACACTGGTAGTCCCACAAGACACAAACACAACACTGGTAGCCCTAGACACAAACACAACACTGGTAGTCCCACAAGACACGAACACAACACTGGTAGCCCCACTAGACACAAACACAACACTAGTAGTCCCAGAAGACACAAACAACACTGGTAATCCCACAAGACACAAACAACACTGGTATTCCCACAAGACACAAACACAACACTGGTAGTCCCACAAGACACAAACAACACTGGTAATCCCACAAGACACAAACACAACACTGGTAGTTCCACAAGACACAAACACAACACTGGTAGTCCTGCAAGACACAAATAACACTGGTAGTCCCACAAGGCACAAACACAACACTGGTAGTCCCACAAGACAAACACAACACTGGTAGTCCCACAAGACACAAACACAACACTGGTAGTCCCACAAGACACAAACACAACACTGGTAGTCCCACAAGACACAAACACAACACTGGTAGTCCCACAAGACACAAACACAACACTGGTAGTCCCACAAGACACAAACACAACTTTGGTATTCCCACAAGACAAACACAACACTGGTAGTCCTGCAAGACACAAATAACACTGGTAGTCCCACAAGGCACAAACACAACACTGGTAGTCCCACAAGACACAAACACGACACTGGTAGCCCCACAAGACACAAACAACACTGGTAGTCCCACAAGACACAAACAACTCTGGTATTCCCACAAGACACAAACACAACACTGGTAGTCCCACAAGACACAAACAACACTAGTAATCCCACAAGACACAAACAACTCTGGTATTCCCACAAGACACAAACACAACACTGGTAGTCCCACAAGACACAAACAACACTGGTAATCCCACAAGACACAAACAACTCTGGTATTCCCACAAGACACAAACACTACACTGGTAGTCCCACAAGACACAAACAACACTGGTAGTCCCACAAGGCACAAACACAATACTGGTAGTCCCACAAGACACAAACAACACTGGTAGTCCCACAAGACACAAACACGACACTGGTAGTCCCACAAGATACAAACACGACACTGGTAGTCCCACAAGACACAAACACAACACTGGTAGTCCCACAAGACACAAACAACTCTGGTATTCCCACAAGACACAAACACAACACTGGTAGTCCCACAAGACAAACACAACACTGGTAGTCCCACAAGACACAAACACAACACTGGTAGCCCCACTAGACACAAACACAACACTGGTAGTCCCACAAGACACAAACAACACTAGTAATCACACAAGACACAAACAACTCTGGTATTCCCACAAGACACAAACACAACACTGGTAGTCCCACAAGACAAACACAACACTGGTAGTCCCACAAGACACGAACAACACTGGTAGTCCTGCAAGACACAAACACAGCACTGGTAGTCCCACTAGACACGAACACAACACTGGTAGTCCCACAAGACACAAACACAACACTGGTAGTCCCACAAGACACAAACACAACACTGGTAGCCCTAGACACAAACACAACACTGGTAGTCCCACAAGACACGAACACAACACTGGTAGCCCCACTAGACACAAACACAACACTAGTAGTCCCAGAAGACACAAACAACACTGGTAATCCCACAAGACACAAACAACACTGGTATTCCCACAAGACACAAACACAACACTGGTAGTCCCACAAGACACAAACAACACTGGTAATCCCACAAGACACAAACACAACACTGGTAGTCCCACAAGACACAAACAACACTGGTAATCCCACTAGACACAGACACAACACTGGTAGTCCCACTAGACACAAACAACACTGGTAATCCCACAAGACACAAACAACACTGGTATTCCCACAAGAAACAAACACAACACTGGTAGTCCCACAAGAACAAACAACACTGGTAGTCCCACAAGACACAAACAACACTGGTAGTCCCACAAGACACAAACAACACTGGTAGTCCCACAAGACACAAACAACACTGGCAGTCCCACAAGACACAAACAACACTGGTAGTCCCACAAGACACAAACAACACTGGTAGTCCCACAAGACACAAACAACACTGGTAGTCCCACAAGACACAAACAACACTGGTAGTCCCACTAGACACAAGCAACACTGGTAGTCCCACTAGACACAAACAACACTGGTAGTCCCACAAGACACAAACAACACTGGTAGTCCCACAAGACACAAACAACACTGGTAGTCCCACTAGACACAAGCAACACTGGTAGTCCCACTAGACACAAACAACACTGGTAGTCCCACTAGACACAAGCAACACTGGTAGTCCCACTAGACACAAACAACACTGGTAGTCCCACTAGACACAAGCAACACTGGTAGTCCCACAAGACACAAACAACACTGGTAGTCCCACTAGACACAAACAACACTGGTAGTCCCACTAGACACAAACAACACTGGTAGTCCCACAAGACACAAACAACACTGGTAATCCCACTAGACACAAACAATAATTTAGAACAATGGACTCACAAAAAATAAGTCCATCTATTTCCCTCTGTAAAAACAATTACAGTGTGGAGAGGGTGGGCGATGTACCTTCAAAATGCAAAACACGTAAGGTCATTAATTACGGCGTGATTAGCCGGGCTGTGGTAGTGCCTACGTTGGAATGCGGGCTGCTATTACCAACAGGTTGGTTAATCAAGCCATCAACCAGGTCTGTCCTGGAATCGGGCCGCGAGAGCGATGACTCCCTCTCCCCATCTCACTCCAACAGCACGTCAAATCCTCCCTCCTGAAAAAAAAAATCCTGCATGCGTACCTATCTTAGACACTCACATATGTCTGCAAGACGCCGTT
>NC_091336.1:18617124-18622124 GCF_038502225.1 Cherax quadricarinatus
AGTGGTAGTAGTAGATTATAATAATGGTGGTAGTTGTAGACTGTGATGATAATGGTGGTAGTTGTAGACTGTGATGATAATAGTGGTAGTTGTAGACTGTGATGATAATAGTGGTAGTAGTAGATTATAATAATGGTGGTAGTTGTAGACTGTGATGATAATGGTGGTAGTTGTAGACTGTGATGATAATAGTGGTAGTAGTAGATGATAATAATGGTGGTAGTTGTAGACTGTGATGATAATAGTGGTAGTTGTAGACTGTGATGATAATAGTGGTAGTAGTAGATTATAATAATGGTGGTAGTTGTAGACTGTGATGATAATAGTGGTAGTTGTAGACTGTGATGATAATAGTGGTAGTAGTAGATAATAATGGTGGTAGTTGTAGACTGTGATGATAATAGTGGTAGTAGTAGATAATAATGGTGGTAGTTGTAGACTGTGATGATAATGGTGGTAGTTGTAGACTGTGATGATAATAGTGGTAGTAGTAGATTATAATAATGGTGGTAGTTGTAGACTGTGATGATAATAGTGGTAGTTGTAGACTGTGATGATAATAGTGGTAGTTGTAGACTGTGATGATAATAGTGGTAGTTGTAGACTGTGATGATAATAGTGGTAGTTGTAGACTGTGATGATAATGGTGGTAGTGGTTATTCCTCCCAATGTTTGCTTCAGCAAAATAATTTTCAATTTCCAAGTTGGTATTTTGATGTTGTGAGACGTGAAGCTTCAGACAGCAACTCTTATCAGGCAAGTTAAACCTCAATAGGTCT
This sequence comes from Cherax quadricarinatus, assembly GCF_038502225.1. Classification (NCBI taxonomy): domain Eukaryota; kingdom Metazoa; phylum Arthropoda; class Malacostraca; order Decapoda; family Parastacidae; genus Cherax; species Cherax quadricarinatus. The sequence continues at coordinate 18,617,904 of NC_091336.1, forward strand.
GGCAAGTAACTGAAACGGTGACCACACGGACACAGACCTGAACAATCCACTGAATGACAATCTCCGGCACACAAAAAAAAAGAAATATATCAAAAAAAATACCAGAAATTTAAATAACGAAACACTCATCAAATTCATCTCTTTAAAACGAGAGCGACTGACTTTCTCCAATACAAGAAAAAGAAAATATTTGAAAGGGAAAGAAATATATAGAAAAAAGGAAAGAAAAGGGTTTTGAAAAGGGGGGTAAAAAGATATTGAAAAATATCAGAATTTCGTGTGAAGGATCTCTCAATCATTCTCAGATGTTCCTGTCACTTATTTTACGATTGTGACAGCTGAATGTTGGTGTTAGAAGAGGAATAATGGGAAAACAATAATGATGCAACAGAAACGATGCAAGATCGGGAATAACAGATGCAACATCAGGAATAATGCTGCAACATTAGGAATAATGCTGCAACATTAGGAATAATGCTGCAACATTAGGAATAATGCTGCAACATTAGGAATAATGCTGCAACATTAGGAATAATGCTGCAACATTAGGAATAATGCTGCAACATTAGGAATAATGCTGCAACATTAGGAATAATGCTGCAACATTAGGAATGCTGCATTAGGGATAATGCTGCAACATTAGGAATAATGCTGCAACATTAGGAATAATGCTGCAACATTAGGAATAATGCTGCAACATCAGGAATAATGCTGCAACATTAGGAATAATGCTGCAACATTAGGAATAATGCTGCAACATTAGGAATAATGCTGCAACATTAGGAATAATGCAACATTAGGAATAATGCTGCCACATTAAGAATAATGCTGCAACATTAGGAATAATGCAACATTAGGAATAATGCTGCCACATTAAGAATAATGCTGCAACATTAGGAATAATGCAACATTAGGAATAATGCTGCAACATTAGGAATAATGCTGCAACATTAGGAATAATGCAACATTAGGAATAATGCTGCAACATTAGGAATAATGCTGCAACATTAGGAATAATGCAACATTAGGAATAATGCTGCCACATTAAGAATAATGCTGCAAACATTAGGAATAATGCTGCAACATTAGAAATAATGCTGCAACATAAGGAATAACGCTGCAACATTAGGAATAATGCTGCAACATTAAAAATAATGCTGCAACATTAGGAATAATGCTGCAACATTAGGAATAATGAGGTGAATTATAATGCAACATGAACAATTAATCAGGAAAAAGTTGCAGCAGAAATAATGACACATTACCATTAATAATGCAACAGGAGCAACAATGCAACAACAGGAGCAACAATGCAACAACAGAAACCACGAGACAAGGGAATCAGGAAGGCCGATAAAATTTCCAGATGCCTATTTCAAAGAACCTTTTTCATTTTCCAAGTCTGCATCTAAAAGATCTCCCTCTCTTGATCCGAGGGACTGGCACCCACTCACACACTCTAATATCAATCCACATTCTTCTTCTAAGGTTGAAGGTTTGAAGCCGACCAGCAGAAGCTTTCTCAAGGTATCGCATGGGAAACCAAAACAGAGACTGGGAAGTGAAATTGACCAGAGAACATTTCCATATGATGAAATTCTTGCACGAAATTTCCTTTAGTTACAATATACGAGGTTTGAAAGTTTGAAGCCGATCGCATGAAGCATTCTCAGCTTGGAAAAAAATTCAGGGATACTTAAATATTCCCTTATTGAATTTTAAGAACGTTTCTTCACCGAGAACCCGCATTTATGGTAGGAATCTTATTGCGATGTTTCGACCCTTTCTGGACTAGTGGCAAGTCCATTGTTATCACATTCATGGTAGCGCTAAACCCGTCTGGGTCGTACAGCGTCGGGGGTGGGTGGGGGGGGGGTATGGAAAACCCTTAAGACTCGTTTCAAGGAATTTGAACACAGATCCAATTCCACAGATCAAGAGCCCCTCTCACCAGCGTCAAGGAACCTCCTCCTCTCAAGTTCAGCGAAGATCTATACTGAACTTTTCCATCTTTGGTGTTGTGACCTTTTTGTTCAGCACTGTTACTGGAAGAGGCGCTTTTTAATGGCGTCAGCAACAACAAAAAACTGACAACCATTTTTTAATGGCATCACCCAAAAATAGACAACCATTTTTTAATGGCATCAAACAAAAAAAAAATTTAATGGCGTCAACCAACAAAATTTTTTTTTAATGGCGTCAACCAAAAAAATAACCAAATTTTAATGGCATCATCCAAAAATAGACTACCATTTTTTAATGGCGTCAACCCAAAAAATATGACTATTCTTTAATGGCGTCACCAACTAAAAAATGACAACCATTTTTAATGGCGCCAGAAAGTAGTGTGAAAGAGAGAAGAGGTTCAGTGTTGGGTCGAGGCGAGAGTGGCTGCCCGCTGCACTGTCTGTTATTAAAAACTCATCCATTAATTCCCGTCTGGCCCGCCGGGGAAGTGGGGAGACAGCCTGTTTCTCCTGGGGAGTGGGGAGACAGCCTGCTTCTCCTGGGGAGTGAGGAGACCGCCTGCCTCTCCTGTAGAGTGGGAAGACAGCCTGCTTCTCCTGGAGAGTGGGGAGACAGCCTGCTTCTCCTGGGGAGTGGGGAGACAGCCTGCTTCTCCTGGGGAGTGGGGAGACAGCCTGCTTCTCCTGGGGAGTGGGGAGACAGCCTGCTTCTCCTGGGGAGTGGGGAGACAGCCTGCATCTCCTGGGGAGTGAGGAGACAGCCTGCTTCTCCTGGGGAGTGGGGAGACAACCTGCATCTCCTGGGGAGTGGGGAGACAGCCTGCATCTCCTGGGGAGTGGGGGAGAGCCTGCATCTCCTGGGGAGTGGGGAGACAGCCTGCATCTCCTGGGGAGTGAGGAGACAGCCTGCATCTCCTGGGGAGTGAGGAGACAGCCTGCATCTCCTGGGGAGTGGGGAGACAGCCTGCATCTCCTGGGGAGTGGGGAGACAGCCTGCATCTCCTGGGGAGTGGGGAGACAGCCTGCATCTCCTGGGGAGTGGGGAGACAGCCTGCATCTCCTGGGGAGTGGGGAGACAGCCTGCATCTCCTGGGGAGTGGGGGGAGAGCCACTCATACGTGGATACTGTATTCCCCAAATAGAAAAAAAATCGATATTATTGGTACTCTGTTTATGCTCATTGATGATTATTACTGATAATTATTAAAGTTCCACCTGGTTATAAAGTTCCACCTGGTTATAAAGTTCCACCTGGTTATAAAGTTCCACTTGGTTATAAAGTTCCACCTGGTTATAAAGTTCCACCTGGTTATAAAGTTCCACCTGGTTATAAAGTTCCACCTGGTTATAAAGTTCCACCTGGTTATAAAGTTCCACCTGGTTATAAAGTTCCACCTGGTTATAAAGTTCCACCTGGTTATAAAGTTCCACCTGGTTATAAAGTTCCACCTGGTTATAAAGTTCCACCTGGTTATAAGTAATGTGGCTTAAGTTTTAAATTAAGTTTAGTAAGATGATCTCAGGGTTGACTTGTGTCTGTGAGAATGCAGACGGAACACGCTTTAATTAATGTAAAACGATGTGTCGCTCTTGATAAACCAAAACGTCGTTGATAGCCGAAATGTTGCTTCTGATAAAAGTGTGTCCAGTCTACTTGACTCTAGTTTGCTATGTTGTGCCGAATAGGTAAAATTGGTCAATTTGTACTTTCTATAATTTTCTCTTATACGTTTAAAGGTATTTTTTCCATTTATGTTAATGTTAAAATTAATAATTCTGTACCAAAAGAAAACTTACCTAACCTTGTTTTAACAAGCGCAACTAAATATATTTTAGATAAGTTTCCAAAAATTTAATAAACAAACTCATTGAAATATATATTTTTCGTTAGATTCAGAATGATTTTTGCGAAATTATTGCATACACAAATTTTCGTTTGCCTTATTCGGCAAGAAGAGCGTTGCTTTCATTTCCTCTTGCCCATCTTACCCTCATTCTTTTACCTTCTCCTTCTCCTTTCCTACCCCTCGCCCCTCACTGCTTTTCCCCTTACCCTGGTTTTTCTTCTCTCATTCTACCTGTCCAAGGGGAGAAAAAATATGGAAAATATGAGAGAGAGAAAGGGAAAGGAGGGTTATTCCCCCCTAAAATAATACTCCCCATCCCACTCCTCAGGTTGCTACGCCACCACCCTCTTCCTCCCCCATTTTCCCATCCCTCTCAAAGATCTTGTTCCCTCCTTCCCTTCCCTCTC
>NC_091336.1:18629624-18642124 GCF_038502225.1 Cherax quadricarinatus
CAATTTATCATTATTAAATACCTTATTATATCGTGTAGAACCACATGATGATCAAGGGCTTGATTTTGCTGTGACAACTCTATATCTATTTTCTTATAGACTACAGCAACCTGTATAAAGTTAGTATTGTTGTGGTGGTAGAGATCTGTCACCTTCTGTCTTACTTAGCCAACCTCAGTTACCTCTTCCTGCCTCGTCCTCCTCCTCCTCCTCTACTACCTGTCTCCCTCCTCCTACCTCCTCCCACTCCCTCACTTTCTTCCCTTTTCCCCTCCCTTCTTCACCCCATTTTCTTCAGTTGTTCCCTTCCCCCCTCTCCTTCGTTTTCCTGCCTCTATCTCCTATCGTTCTCCGGGATGGGACAGTTCCTCTAACGCCACTTTGGAAACTTGTGGGTTCATGTTGCTGTGACTGGGGAAATGTAGCCACTACGGAGGACAAGGGGAAAAAAGTTTTTTCCCCTCTTATCTAGTAACTTCCTTCTCTTATCAACTATCTTTTCCTTGTTCTTTCTTATCAAGTGATTTGTTCTTGTTTATCAATTGACTTTTTGTTAGATAAAGGGACACATGTGCAACTGATGTGACAGTTCATTGTGGCAACGTTTCGCTCTCAATGAGCGTAACAGCTTGATAAAGTTCCTGGAGAGCGAAACGTTGCCACAATAAAATGTCACACTAGTTGCACTTGTGTCCTTTCACCTAACATATTTTCGGTAATTCTACCAACATTAATACAAGTGACATCTTGTTCTTCATCAAGTGACATCTTGTTCTTCATCAAGTGACATCTTGTTCTTCATCAAGTGACATCTTGTTCTTCATCAAGTGACATCTTGTTCTTCATCAAGTGACATCTTGTTCTTCATCAAGTGACATCTTGTTCTTCATCAAGTGACATCTTGTTCTTCATCAAGTGACATCTTGTTCATCAAGTGACATCTTGTTCTTCATCAAGTGACATCTTGTTCTTCATCAAGTGACATCTTGTTCTTCATCAAGTGACATCTTTATCGAGTAACTTCTTTTTCTTGCATCTTTGTCTACTGGCTTTTTACCTTTCTCATCCATTCTTCCGTTTTATTTAGCGGCTTTTCTCATTTCTCATCTGTTACCATATCTTTCTCATTAAATGGCTTAAACGATCTTTCTCCTATATTTCACTTTTATCTAATTACTTTTATTCCTATTCACTAATATTCTCATCTATTACCATTTCTCTATTTTTCTTACCTAGTGACGTTTCTTCCTTTCAATATAATTTATTACTATTAAAACTATTTTTGCTAGCGCCTCTACATTTCTATTACTAAATAGTTTCATATTATTTTCTCTCTCTTTCTCTCCATCATTCACTTTTCGTATCCTTCGTTTTCTAGTTCTCGTTATTTTCTCCCTTTCTTGCATTTCGTGTGTGTGTGTGTGTGTGTGTGTGTGTGTGTGTGTGTGTGTGTGTGTGTGTGTGTGTGTGTGTGTGTGTGTGTGTGTGTGTGTGTGTGTGTACTCACCTAGTTGTACTCACCTAGTTGAGGTTGCAGGGGTCGAGTCCGAGCTCCTGGCCCCGCCTCTTCACTGATCCCTACTAGGTCACTCTCCCTGAACCGTGAGCTTTATCATACCTCTGCTTAAAGCTATGTATGGATCCTGCCTCCACTACATCGCTTCCCAAACTATTCCACTTACTGACTACTCTGTGGCTGAAGAAATACTTGTGTGGGGTGTGTGTGTGTGTGTGTGGGTGTGTGGGTGTGTGGGTGTGTGTGTGTGTGTGTGTGTGTGTGTGTGTGTGTGTGTGTGTGTGTGTGTGTCTCCTCTTGTCTACTTTTTCCTTCCATTAGTCTCATTTCTTTCTCCCTTTCTTTATCGTCTCTTGGCTGGTTGGGAAGCGTTATCATTTGTCTCCCCTACCGACCCTGTTATAAATTCCCATCTCCCACTTTCCAACTTTTCTCTTCTTACCGACTACATCTTAATCTTACTGGGGCAAGCCTGCCAACACAGATGTTTCCTTCTTTCTTAAAGACAGCTCTAAGCAACTTGTTCTCGGTAGTTTCTCCTGTTCTTAAAGCCAAGTATTGCAGATGTACTTAAAGCCAGGCAGTACAGAAAGTACCTTCTTAAAGCCAAGCAGTAGAGAAGGTACTTTCTTAAAGCCAAGCAGTAGAGAAGGTACTTTCTTAAAGCCAAGCAGTAGAGAAGGTACTTTCTTAAAGCCAAGCAGTAGAGAAGGTACTTTCTTAAAGCCAAGCAGTAGAGAAGGTACTTTCTTAAAGCCAAGCAGTAGAGAAGGTACTTTCTTAAAGCCAAGCAGTAGAGAAGGTACTTTCTTAAAGCCAAGCAGTAGAGAAGGTACTTTCTTAAAGCCAAGCAGTAGAGAAGGTACTTTCTTAAAGCCAAGCAGTAGAGAAGGTACTTTCTTAAAGATAAGCGGTAGAGATATACAGAGGCACTTTCTTAAATCCTAGCAGTACTGTTGTACAGGTGTACTATCTTAAGGGCAATGAGTACAGACGTACTTAAAGTCGTAGAAATGTACAAATGTGCTTAATTTCACATTCATGGTAAAGCGTTAAGCCCGTAAGGGTCACACAGTTAAAGGAGGGAATGGGAGACCATGAGGCTTCACGTAACGATGGGTAATGAGTAGTGTTAATTTGTTGAATCAAGTTTGTTTCATGATTATCGAGGCATCCTTACCTTCCATCCTCACCTTCCATCCTCACCTTCCATCCTCACCTTCCATCCTCACCTTCCATCCTCACCTTCCATCCTCACCTTCCATCCTTGCCTTCCATCCTCACCTTCCATCCTCACCTTCCATCCTCACCTTCCATCCTTGCCTTCCATCCTCACCTTCCATCCTCACCTTCCATCCTCGCCTTCCATCCTTGCCTTCCATCCTCACCTTCCATCCTCACCTTCCATCCTTACCTTCCATTCTTACCTTCCATCCTCACCTTCCATCCTTGCCTTCCATCCTCACCTTCCATCCTCACCTTCCATCCTCACCTTCCATCCTCACCTTCCATCCTCACCTTCCATCCTCATCTTCCATCCTCATCTTCCATCCTCACCTTCCATCCTCATCTTCCATCCTCACCTTCCATCCTCACCTTCCATCCTCATCTTCCATCCTCACCTTCCATCCTCATCTTCCATCCTCACCTTCCATCCTCACCTTCCATCCTCACCTTCCATCCTCACCTTCCATCCTCATCTTCCATCCTCATCTTCCATCCTCACCTTCCATCCTCATCTTCCATCCTCACCTTCCATCCTCATCTTCCATCCTCACCTTCCATCCTCATCTTCCATCCTCATCTTCCATCCTCATCTTCCATCCTCACCTTCCATCCTCATCTTCCATCCTCACCTTCCATCCTCACCTTCCATCCTCACCTTCCATCCTCACCTTCCATCCTCACCTTCCATCCTCACCTTCCATCCTCACCTTCCATCCTCATCTTCCATCCCCTCCCAGATGAAGGACGTGTTTCTCAGAGACTTAAAATCGTCGTAATGTTGCTAGTCAAGCAATTCAAAGTCTTAATCTTACTAAATAGTCAAACAACACAAAGTCTTAATCTTACTAAATAGTCAAACAACACAAAGTCTTAATCTTACTAAATAGTCAAACAACACAAAGTCTTAATCTTACTAAATAGTCAAACAACACAAAGTCTTAATCTTACTAAATAGTCAAACAACACAAAGTCTTAATCTTACTAACGAGTCAAACAACACAGATTAATCTTACAAAAAAAGTCAAAAATTACATACATTTCCCTGTTTCTTAAGGATAATTCCCAGTTTGTTTCTTTATTTGACTCAGTAAAGCAACGTTACTTCTTCAATGATTCCTTTCTTTTGCTGCTGTGCTTGTCCCGGGCTCTTTCTCTGCACCTGAAGCCCCTCAAGGAAGGTTCCTTGATGCTGGTGAGGGGCTCTTGATTTAGGGAATTGGATCTGTGCTCCAGTTCCCCGAATTAAGCCTGAATGCCTTCCACATCCCCCCCCCAGGCGCTGTATAATCCTCCGGGTTTAGCCCTTCCCCCTTGATTATAATAATAATCTACACCTGAAGACACTCTCCAGCGTTATTCATCGCCTGTTTCCACTTCAAGACGCGCCCTTCGGGCACTTTTCTATATATAGTCTAGTCTGGTCTTTTCTCAAATGTTGGCCGAGTCTGAGAATCCTATCTAGGCCAACTGTACAGTGTCCCCTCTCTTAAAAGCAGGTTGTGTAGTGTCCCCTCTCTTAAAAGCAGGTTGTGTAGTGTCCCCTCTCTTAAAAGCAGGTTGTGTAGTGTCCCCTCTCTTAAAAGCAGGTTGTGTAGTGTCCCCTCCCTTAAAAGCAGGTTGTGTAGTGTCCCCTCTCTTAAAAGCAGGTTGTGTAGTGTCCCCTCTCTTAAAAGCAGGTTGTGTAGTCTCCCCTCTCTTAAAAGCAGGTTGTGTAATGTCCTCTCTTAAAACCAGGTTGTGTAGTGTACCTCTTTTAAAATCAGTGCCCCTCTATTGATACCAGGTTGTGCAATGTACCCTTTATTAAAAGCAGGTTGTGTAGTGTCCCCTCTCTTAAAACTAGATCGTGTAGTGTCAGTATTTTAAGTCCAAATGATTCTGTTTTCTTTGTAAAGATCAAGTAGCCTCGTTTTCTATTCCATAATGATCAAGTGGACTCTGGTTCCCCAAATTAATATCCAGCTGTGTATACCATATATAATGTTTAATGTATAATGTTTGCAGCACATTCTAAGTTACCTTAGGTAGGTTAGGTTAGGTTAGGTTAGTAGATGAATGGTTCAGAGAACCGACATGTTGATAAATTAGACACATGTGCAACTCTTGGGTATCTTTATTGAGGAAACGTTTCGCCACACAGTGGCTTCATCAGTCCATACGTAGGAGAAACTTGAAGAACAGGAGGAGAATGAGGTAATCAGTCCCTCAACCTTGAGTCGATGTGTTCAGTCCATCAATCAGTCCATCATTCTCCTCCTGTTCTTCAAGTTTCTCCTACGTATGGACTGATGAAGCCACTGTGTGGCGAAACGTTTCCTCAATAAAGATACCCAAGAGTTGCACATGTGTCTAATTTATCAATAGGTTAGGTTAGGTTAGGTTAGGTTAGGTTAGGGTAGATTAGGTTAAGTTAAGTTAGGTTAGGTTAAGTTAGGGTAGATTAGGCTACAGTGGGCTATGAAAGATTTGTTTAGGTTACAGCAAATTAGATTCTACCTGGAGTATTTCTGGTGTTCCGGGGGTAAACGCCCCCGCGGCCCAGTCCTTGATCAGGCCTTCCGGTGGATCAGGTCATGATCAATCAGGCTGTTACTGCTGAATGCACCTAGTCCAACGTACGAACCACACCCCAGCTAATCGGATACTGACTTTAGGTATATGTCTAGCTCCCTCTTGAAGATTAGATTAGATTAGGTTAGGTTAAGTTAGGTTAGGGAAGGGTAGAGTAGGGTAGGGTAGGTTAGGTTAGCTTAGCTTAGATTACAGTTGGATAGGTTAGGTTACAGTAGGTTAGGTCAGATTAGATTAGGTTACAATAATGCTAGTACTCCTAAGATAACTTAGTAAGCGTAAAAGGACCAAGACTCTTCAACACCCTCTCCCTATCTGTTTTTATGAAGGAACTTGACAAGTTCAAATCACTACGTGATCAGCGGTGATGCGATGCCTATGCTGAATTACATACATCTGGCACCAGGATCTCCAGGAGGCCATGTCTGAGACCGGGCCGCGGGGGCGGTGACCCCCAGACCACCTTCAGGAAACTGTAAACATGTCTGAAATCATTGTCTAATATTTTCGCGCAATTCGAATCGGAAATTCATAGAAACTTAAATCGGAGAGAAACTTTTCTTGATTTACCGGCGTTATTAAGACGTAATTCCACTGGTGAGTGATTTATCTCCGGCTATTTCCCCAGCATCTCTTCCCCCATTTCCCAAGCGTCTCTTGCTCCACTCCCCCACCAGCTGTGCCACCACCCTCTCCCTCACTCTTCTCCAAGTCCCCGACTCTTCTCCTTTCCCTTCATCCATACCATCTTACTTTCACATTATCTGAGTCATCACCATCCTCCTCCTCCTCCTCCTCTCTCTCTCTCTCTCTCTCTCTCTCTCTCTCTCTCTCTCTCTCTCTCTCTCTCTCTCTCTCCCCTCCCCACCATCTTACTTTCCACCCCTCCTCACCCGCCATTTTTTATGATCTTCAACCCATCTTCCCATTATTTTTTTTCTCTTCATCCCTACCCATCATTAATTTTTTCCGTTGACTCCCATGTGTTTCCTGGCTTGAAGGTTGTGCCTCGTCTTGAAGAGTTTCCCCACTTCCTTAACCTGGCTGACAGCTGTAGCTTCTCCTGAAATCCCTCTCATCTCTATACCTGTCTCTAGGGCCCTAGAAATCTGACCCCTGGGCTCTCTACACCTCTTTAGGACCACACGCCTGTCTACAAGGCCCTCCGCCCCTGTTTCTCAAGCTCTACTAGTCATGACCCTTCATGCACTTCCTGTCTGGGTCCTTAACATGTGGCCCTACCAGAAAGGAACCATGCACACTAGCCTCCAGTGCCCTTCACCAGCTTCCAGGGCCATCCACCAGTCTCCAGTGTCGTCCACCAGCTTCCAGGGCCATCCGCCAGCCTCCAGGGACATTCATCAGTCTTCAGTGTCCTCCACCAGCCTTCAGGGCCATCCACCAGTTTTCTGGCCATCTATCAGTCTTCTAGACCATTCACCAGTCTCCTGCGCCATCCACCAGTCTCCTGGGCCATCCACCAGTCTCCAGGAATATCCACCAGTCTCCAGGGCCATCCACCAGCATCCAAAGCCCTCCACCAGTCTCCAGGGCCCTCCACCAGCCTCCATGACACTCCAAAAGTCTCCTAGATTACGTTGCTTCTCGCGCCTCAAAACTCCGATCTCCCGGCAGCTTTAAACGTAAAAACAAGGAACTGGCCATTTATTAGTGATGTTTATATCTGGTGTGTGTGTGTGGCTGCTGCTGCAGCAGCAGCAGCAGCAGCAACAGCAGCAGCAGCAGCAGCAACAGCAGCAGCAACAACAACAGCAGCAGCAGCAGCAGCAGCAGCAGCAGCAGCAGCAGCAGCCTCACTTTCTCCTCTTGTGAATAAACGAACATCTCTCCCTCGATTATTTTTCGCCCATACTAACTTGTTCATAAGTTATATCGTTATTTTGATGATGTTAAATTGTGTATCATTATTATTACAATCAAAACTAAGAGCTAAACCCACGAGGGTTGTGTAGAAACACACACATCATCTTAGTTTTAAATAAGCTTGCTGTCCCAACTGCATTTTAAGGGGAAATATTTTATATGAAATGAGAAACCTCGCTGCACCGCAGTACTTTCACGTATTTTTTAAGGTTATCGTTGACATGGAGCAGAGGTTCCTAAACTTTGTCAGGCAGCACCCCTTGGCTCCCAGGTCACATCCCTAGCGTCCCTCTTGGCTCCCAGGTCACATCCCTAGCGCCCCTCTTGGCTCCCAGGTCACATCCCTAGCGTCCCTCTTGGCTCCCATGTCACATCCCTAGCGTACCTCTTGGCTCCCAGGTAACATCCCTAGCGCCCCTCTTGGCTCCCAGGTCACATCCCTAGCGTCCCTCTTGGCTCCCAGGTCACATCCCTAGCGCCCCTCTTGGCTCCCAGGTCACATCCCTAGCGTCCCTCTTGGCTCCCAGGTCACATCCCTAGCGTCCCTCTTGGCTCCCAGGTCACATCCCTAGCGCCCCTCTTGGCTCCCAGGTCACATCCCTAGCGTCCCTCTTGGCTCCCAGGTCACATCCCTAGCGTCCCTCTTGGCTACCAGGTCACATCCCTAGCGTCCCTCTTGGCTCCCAGGTCACATCCCTAGCGCCCCTCTTGGCTCCCAGGTCACATCCCTAGCGTCCCTCTTGGCTCCCAGGTAACATCCCTAGCGCCCCTCTTGGCTCCCAGGTCACATCCCTAGCGTCCCTCTTGGCTCCCAGGTCACATCCCTAGCGCCCCTCTTGGCTCCCAGGTCACATCCCTAGCGTCCCTCTTGGCTCCCAGGTCACATCCCTAGCGTCCCTCTTGGCTCCCAGGTCACATCCCTAGCGCCCCTCTTGGCTCCCAGGTCACATCCCTAGCGTCCCTCTTGGCTCCCAGGTCACATCCCTAGCGTCCCTCTTGGCTACCAGGTCACATCCCTAGCGTCCCTCTTGGCTCCCAGGTCACATCCCTAGCGCCCCTCTTGGCTCCCAGGTCACATCCCTAGCGTCCCCCTTGGCTCCCAGGTCACATCCCTAGCGTCCCTCTTGACTCCCAGGTCACATCCCTAGCGCCCCTCTTGGCTACCAGGTCACATATCTAGCGCCCCTCTTGGCTCCCAGGTCACATCCCTAGCGTAACTCTTGGCTCCCAGGTCACATCTCTAGCATCCCTCTTGGCTCCCAGGTCACATCCATAGCGTCCCTCTTGGCTCCCAGGTCACATCCCTAGCGTCCCTCTTGGCTCCCAGGTCACATACCTAGCGCCCCTCTTGGCTCCCAGGTCACATCCCTAGCGTCCCTCTTGGCTCCCAGGTCACATCCCTAGCGCCCCTCTTGGCTCCCAGGTCACATCCCTAGCGCCCCTCTTGGCTCCCAGGTCACATACCTAGCGCCCCTCTTGGCTCCCAGGTCACATCCCTAGCGTCCCTCTTGGCTACCAGGTCACATCCCTAGCGTCCCTCTTGGCTCCCAGGTAACATCCCTAGCGTCCCTCTTGGCTCCCAGGTCACATCCCTAGCGCCCCTCTTGGCTCCCAGGTCACATCCCTAGCGCACCTCTTGGCTCCCAGGTCACATCCCTAGCGTCCCTCTTGGCTACCAGGTCACATCCCTAGCGTCCCTCTTGGCTCCCAGGTAACATCCCTAGCGCCCCTCTTGGCTCCCAGGTCACATCCCTAGCGTCCCTCTTGGCACCCAGGTAACATCCCTAGCGCCCCTCTTGGCTACCAGGTCACATCCCTAGCGTCCCTCTTGGCTCCCAGGTCACATCCCTAGCGCCCCTCTTGGCTCCCAGGTCACATCCCTAGCGCCCCTCTTGGCTCCCAGGTCACATCCCTAGCGTCCCTCTTGGCTCCCAGGTCACATCTCTAGCATCCCTCTTGGCTCCCAGGTCACATCCCTAGCGTCCCTCTTGGCTCCCAGGTCACATACCTAGCGCCCCTCTTGGCTCCCAGGTCACATCCCTAGCGTCCCTCTTGGCTCCCAGGTCACATCCCTAGCGCCCCTCTTGGCTCCCAGGTCACATCCCTAGCGCCCCTCTTGGCTCCCAGGTCACATACCTAGCGCCCCTCTTGGTTCCCAGGTCACATCCCTAGCGTCCCTCTTGGCTACCAGGTCACATCCCTAGCGTCCCTCTTGGCTCCCAGGTAACATCCCTAGCGTCCCTCTTGGCTCCCAGGTCACATCCCTAGCGCCCCTCTTGGCTCCCAGGTCACATCCCTAGCGCACCTCTTGGCTCCCAGGTCACATCCCTAGCGTCCCTCTTGGCTACCAGGTCACATCCCTAGCGTCCCTCTTGGCTCCCAGGTAACATCCCTAGCGCCCCTCTTGGCTCCCAGGTCACATCCCTAGCGTCCCTCTTGGCTCCCAGGTAACATCCCTAGCGCCCCTCTTGGCTACCAGGTCACATCCCTAGCGTCCCTCTTGGCTCCCAGGTAACATCCCTAGCGCCCCTCTTGGCTCCCAGGTCACATCCCAAGCGCCCCTCTTGGCTCCCAGGTCACATCCCTAGCGTCCCTCTTGGCTCCCAGGTCACATCCCTAGCGTCCCTCTTGGCTCCCAGGTCACATCCCTAGCGCCCCTCTTGGCTCCCAGGTCACATCCCTAGCGCCCCTCTTGGCTCCCAGGTCACATCCCTAGCGCCCCTCTTGGCTCCCAGGTCACATCCCTAGCGCCCCTCTTGGCTCCCAGGTCACATCCCTAGCGCCCCTCTTGGCTCCCAGGTCACATCCCTAGCGCCCCTCTTGGCTCCCAGGTCACATCCCTAGCGCCCCTCTTGGCTCCCAGGTCACATCCCTAGCGCCCCTCTTGGCTCCCAGGTCACATCCCTAGCGCCCCTCTTGGCTCCCAGGTCACATACCTAGCGCCCCTCTTGGCTCCCAGGTCACATCCCTAGCGTCCCTCTTGGCTCCCAGGTCACATCCCTAGCGTCCCTCTTGGCTCCCAGGTCACATCCCTAGCGTCCCTCTTGGCTCCCAGGTCACATCCCTAGCGCCCCTCTTGGCTCCCAGGTCACATCCCTAGCGCCCCTCTTGGCTACCAGGTCACATCCCTAGCGTCCCTCTTGGCTCCCAGGTCACATCCCTAGCGTCCCTCTTGGCTCCCAGGTCACATCCCTAGCGCCCCTCTTGGCTCCCAGGTCACATCCCTAGCGTCCCTCTTGGCTCCCAGGTCACATCCCTAGCGTCCCTCTTGCTCCCAGGTCACATTCCTAGCGTCCCTCTTGGCTCCCAGGTCACATCCCTAGCGCCCCTCTTGGCTCCCAGGTCACATCCCTAGCGCCCCTCTTGGCTCCCAGGTCACATCCCTAGCGCCCCTCTTAGCTCCCAGGTCACATCCCTAGCGCCCCTCTTGGCTCCCAGGTCACATCCCTAGCGCCTCTCTTGGCTCCCAGGTCACATCCCTAGCGCCCCTGTTGGCTCCCAGGTCACATCCCTAGCGCCCCTCTTGGCTCCCAGGTCACATCCCTAGCGCCCACCTTGGCTCCCAGGTCACATCCCTAGCGCCACCCTTGGCTCCCAGGTCACATCCCTAGCGCCACCCTTGGCTCCCAGGTAACATCCCTAGCGGCCATCTTGGCTCCCAGGTCATATCCCTAGCGCCCCTCTTGGCTCCCAGGTCACATCCCTAGCGCCCCTCTTGGCTCCCAGGTCACATCCCTAGCGCCCCTCTTGGCTCCCAGGTCACATCCCTAGCGCCCCTCTTGGCTCCCAGGTCACATCCCTAGCGCCCATCTTGGCTCCCAGGTCACATCCCTAGCGCCCATCTTGGCTCCCGGGTCACATACCTAGCGCCCCTCTTGGCTCCCAGGTCACATCCCTAGCGCCCCTCTTGGCTCCCAGGTCGCGCCCCTCTTGGCTCCCAGGTCACATATCTAGCGCCCCTCTTGGCTCCCAGGTCACATCCCTAGCGCCCATCTTGGCTCCCAGGTCACATCCCTAGCGCCCCTCTTGGCTCCCAGGTCACATCCCTAGCGCCCATCTTGGCTCCCAGGTCACATCCCTAGCGCCCATCTTGGCTCCCAGGTCACATCCCTAGCGCCCATCTTGGCTCCCAGGTCACATCCCTAGCGCCCCTCTTGGCTCCCAGGTCACATCCCTAGCGCCCATCTTGGCTCCCAGGTCACATCCCTAGCGCCCATCTTGGCTCCCAGGTCACATCCCTAGCGCCCCTCTTGGCTCCCAGGTCACATCCCTAGCGCCCCTCTTGGCTCCCAGGTCACATCCCTAGCGCCCATCTTGGCTCCCAGGTCACATCCCTAGCGCCCATCTTGGCTCCCAGGTCACATCCCTAGCGCCCATCTTGGCTCCCAGGTCACATCCCTAGCGCCCCTCTTGGCTCCCAGGTCACATCCCTAGCGCCCCTCTTGGCTCCCAGGTCACATCCCTAGCGCCTCCCCCCCCCACACACACATTAATACACGTCTTTCTTGGTATTAGATTTACTGCAAATTCAAAACAACAGCTAATTTAACACTGTAAACAAGCGAATTTACTTCACAAATAAAAATTAACATAGTGAACTAATTTAACAACATGAAAGTGTAAATTTACATCTCATCTGTATTTACATTGTCTTCACAATTTTCATGAGATGGATGTTCTTGGTGCAGAAACATCAGCTTCTCAACATCAGACTTGAAGACACTGAGGTGAAGCCTTAGATAAGATAAGATTTCGTTCGGATTTTTAACCCCGGAGGGTTAGCCACCCAGGATAACCCAAGAAAGTCAGTGCGTCATCGAGGACTGTCTAACTTATTTCTACTGGGGTCCTTAATCTTATCCCCCAGGATGTGACCCACACCAGTCGACTAACACCCAGGTACCTATTTGCTGCTAGGTGAACAGGACAACAGGCGTAAGGAAACGTGTCGAAATGTTTCCACCCGCCGGAAATCGAACCTGGGCCCTCCGTGTGTGAAGCGGGAGCTCTAGCCACCAGGCCACCGGGCCACGTTCAGTAATTTTCAGTTTGTTTCATTCCCTGGAAAGAAGTTTGACGACTGTATTGAAGCCTCGTTCTGCTAAATATGATGTGGAGAAGACAATAAAGTATATCTTGACTTTGTTTCACAGTGTAGGGTAGTGGTCACAGTGCAGGGTAGTGGTCATAGTGCAGGGTAGTGGTCATAGTGTAGGGTAGTGGTCATAGTGTAGGGTAGTGGTCATAGTGTAGGGTAGTGGTCATAGTGTAGGGTAGTGGTCACAGTGCATAGTGGTCACAG
>NC_091336.1:18647124-18649624 GCF_038502225.1 Cherax quadricarinatus
AATGAGAAGTTGTACCTGTGTAAATGAGAAGTTGTACCTGTGTAAATGAGAAGTTGTACCTGTGTAAATGAGAAGTTGTACCTGTGTAAATGAGAAGTTGTACCTGTGTAAATGAGAAGTTGTACCCGTGTAAATGAGAAGTTGTACCCGTGTAAATGAGAAGTTGTACCCGTGTAAATGAGAAGTTGTACCCGTGTAAATGAGAAGTTGTACCCGTGTAAATGAGAAGTTGTACCCGTGTAAATGAGAAGTTGTACCCGTGTAAATGAGAAGTTGTACCCGTGTAAATGAGAAGTTGTACCCGTGTAAATGAAACTTGTACCCGTGTACATGAAAAGTTGTATCAGTGTAAATGAAAAGTTGTACCCGTGTAAATGAGAAGTTGTACCCGTGTAAATGAAACTTGTACCCGTGTACATGAAAAGTTGTATCAGTGTAAATGAGAAGTTGTACCCGTGTAAATGAAACTTGTACCCGTGTACATGAAAAGTTGTACCCGTGTAAATGAAAAGTTGTACTAGTGTAAATGAAAAGTTGTACTCGTGTAAATGAAACTTGTACCTGTGTAAATGAGAAGTTGTACCCATGTACATGAAAGTTGTACCCGTGTAAATGAAAAGTTGTACCCGTGTAAATGAAACTTGCACCCGTGTAAATGAAAAGTTGTACCCGTGTAAATGAAACTTGTAACCGTGTAATGAGAAGTTGTTCCCGTGTACATGAAACTTGTACCCGTGTACATGAAAAGTTGTACCCGTGTAAATTAACAGTTGTACTCGTGTAAATGAGCTAAGATATCCCAGGATAATTCAGGGCGGGCTAGAATATTCCAGGATAACCCAAGATGATCTAGGATAGCTCAGGATCTACTGATTAAGAAGGTAGAGCTTTGTAAAGGTAGGGATACCTGAAGATAAAAGTGTAAAGGAAGGGATGCCTATAGATAAGAATATGGTAATCGTACAGGAAGGGATACCTGCAGAAAAGAATAGGATAATTGTACAGGAAGGGATACTTGTAAATAAGAATACGGTAATTGTAAAGGGATACCTATAGATAAGAATAGGGTAATTGTACAGGGATACCTTTAGATATGAACAGGGTAATTGTACAGGAATACCTGTAGGTAATGGAATACCTGTATATTCAACCACTCTAGGACCTATCCAAATATCATTCTGCCAAAAAGAGTTCAGAAAAGACACACGTTGCTGTAGAACAAGATTTTCCCTGCGACAACGTTTCGCTCTGTGAAAGAACATGAAATCGTGACCTTATAAAGCTGGACACTGAGTGAAACGTCGTAGCAGTGGAAGTTGTTGGGCGAAAGTGTCTCCCTTCCAGCTGAAAACCGAGCTGAAGTTCCCGGGGACCTGTTAACCATCCGAGTTGCAATGAATTGTCTTCAGGTCGCTTTGTTTACATGGGAGATGAGTGGCGTTGTCTTGTGCACTCTTCTTTCCCTTTACGGTAAAATAACAACAGCCCTTTCTGTTTGCTCTCTGAGCCCTGTGCAATTGACAGCTGGGAAAAAATATGGTGGTTATCATAGTAATGGAGGAGGAGATGAGAGGCTGGTAAGATGAGGCGCCTGTCCACGTCTCATCTTTGCAAGATGTGAGCAAGAAGGATGCTGTGACAGTGAGGGATGATTCTTTGAATGAGGTACTAGGCCTCTCTCTCTCTCTCTCTCTCTCTCTCTCTCTCTCTCTCGCCAGATAGGTTAATGTGCGGTGCTGTTGTACTCTCACACATCAACGATGCAAATCTTGAATGCTGGGCAGAGTAATTATGTTACACGATCACACACTCAGGTATTTCATCCTTGGTGTTGAGGCAATATATTCACTGCGTCTTTCCAACAGAAGTAACAACAGTTGAGGCAACAGCTGTAGTGGTAGCGGCAACAGCAGTATTATTGGCAGTAATAGCAGTAATATAAACAGTAAGAGCGGTACTATTAGTATCAATAGTAGTATTATTAGCAGCAATAATAGCAGTAGTACAGCAATACCAATAATATTAACAGCAATAACAATAGTATTAGCAGCAATAGTAGGAGTATTAACAGCAAAGACAAAAATTTTAGCAGTAATAATAGTATTAGAAGTAATAACAGTAGCATTAGGAGCATCAGTAGCTGTATCAGCAATAGTAGTCGTAGCACTAACACAGCGCAAGCGAGAGAGTTTAGAGGTGCCGACCGAGGCTTGGGCTGGGGGAGACGTGACTCGCATCCGTCATACAGGAGAGAAACCTCACCCATTTTTACCAGCAGTTGAGGCCCCTCCACCTCACCCTGGGGAGTGCTCGTCACTCCTCCTGTGTGGGTGATGCTATCGTCTCACGGGCTGACGAGAGATGTGGAATGGGTCTGTTAAGTGTGTGTGGGAAAGGTGGAATGGGCCTGTTGAGTGTATGGGAGGGGGAAAGGAGAGTTCTGAAGCACGGTAGTTACTCCACTGAGAAAGTGAATGATAGTATAATAGTAGAGAAAGAA
>NC_091336.1:18654624-18664624 GCF_038502225.1 Cherax quadricarinatus
GCTTCATTAAGCTATGTCTCGATTTAAAAAATTACACAGATCGAAATGTATTAATAATGAATGCCTTTTCTGCAACGTCTCTCTCCTTCGGGTGACATCGTCTTGTTAGGAAAGTAACACAGCAAAATACGCCCAGGTAAAAACCCTGTGACTTGCTGGTTTGAATGTAATATATTGATCGATTATTGTGTCAGGCATCTCATGCTTTCAGAGTCACAGAGGGAATAATGAGAGGGTTGGCAGAGTCGTAAATATTACTGATGGGGTGTTAAACGATGGGTCAGAGAGACGTGGGAGGGGTAGGGGAGATCTTTTGTAGTTTATGGGGTGTTGGAGACTGGAGGGGAAAAGGTGAGGGGTTCAGGGGTGTTGGGTGCAGGGGAAGACGGGAGTGGAATAATGGTGTATTCACCTATTTGTATTTGCTTGTTTGTGGCTGCAAGGGTCGAGACAGTTGTTTGCACTAGATCTCCGCTGGCCGCTACTGAGTTTACTCTCGCCTTGTGTGTGCTCTGTCATACCTGTGTGGATGACAGAGCACGCACGTGAATTGCGGGGATCATTGTCCCCGCTGCCCGGTCCCAGACCAGATCTTCCGGTTACTCGCCTGGTCGACTAGATTGCTGGTACTGGACGCACGCACACAATCGCATATACCACAGCCCGGATGATCAGGAACTGATTTGAGGAAGGTATTAAGTTCCCTCTTGAAGACAGCCAGAGGTTTCTTGGTAATTCCCTTTATGCACGATAGGAAGGCGTTGAAAGTTGGAGACCCTTATCCCATAGTGTACTCGACGGTCATAATTTTGTTAATGGTATTCTGATATATCTGCTAAGTGTCTTGCCTTTATGTGACGTGATTTCGATGTGCAGGCTGGGGGTCAGTCCCTCCAGGATTTTCCAGGAGTAAATTATGTTTCAACTTTCTCACCTTCGAAGGGTCAAATTTCAAAAGAGTTCAAGCGTTACAGGTAGTTTAGATACTTGATTAAATTTACTCAGGCAGCGAAGGTCCTCTGTATCTTCTCTAACTCTACAATTTCTCCCCCTTATAGGAGGTAAATATACAGCAGTACTCCAGTCTGAAGAGAACAAATGACTTGAAGAGTAAAACTGCTGGCGTGTCATTTCTTTTTGCTTCCACTATTACTACTGTTATTTCCACTACCTGCGTTAACTCTTCCACTACTTCTTTTTCTTCCTCTCTTGGTCCCGTCCCTGTCCTCCTCGCCTATATATACTGCTTCCATCACTCTTTTGTATTAGTGTGACTTTATAAATGGTGCAAGTCGGACTAATACGTTGTCGTCAGCTTTTCTATGTGCGGGTTATTTGTATATTGTTCCAGTCACGGTATTGTGCCTTTTTATGTTCTAGTTATTTAACCTATCATTTTCCTTGCGGTAGCGACAAGAATGTTGTGATCCTTGAATGTGAGATCTTTTGATATCATCATTCTCAAGTCTCTCGCGTTGGTTCCTCGCTCTAGTGAATGATTCGTGTGTGAGGGAAAAGTTCAACAGATAGGAGTAGCGAGCGAGTATATGGTAACGATAGTTTGATTGTCGGCTGCTTGTTAAGGTACGGTCAGACTAGCTCCCGCTATCCCCCCCCCCTTTCTCCCCTCCCCGAAAGGTGACGTGTGGGGCTCCGGCCAAACAGTAATCACTTGACTCACAGCTCCCAGCACAACTCTTGAAATGACAGATCGGGTCACCTGCCAACCAACGAGAAGTATTGAAGGAGAAGGACTTTTGCAAAAGTCCAGAGACGTCACTTTTTGATCTACCTACCTGATTAACTGTAGGCGACAGCAGACAACAACCCCTCATCTTTGTAGCGGTAAAGAACCTGCGTTCCTGTCATCTGGACTGACTATTCAAGGCTATAGACTCTGTGAAGAACTAGTCCTTGGGTTGTCATCAACACCTGTGACCCCCCACATCATCATCAACGCTGAACTCAAATGGCAATTTTTCATTTCATTTTTCATTTTTCTTTCAAGTAGGACACACTTTCATTTTTTAATGTTTTATCTTTGCATTAATAAATAATAAAGTGTTTATCTTTGTGAATTATTTCTTTTTCTGTTCATTAATTTTCCTGAGGAGGAGCCAGCCTTGGTAATACTGTGTGAAGTTGTTACAGGGCTGAGTAAGTCTTCACACTGGCTGAGTAAGTCTTCACACTGGCTGAGTAAGTCTTCACACTGGCTGAGTAAGTCTTCACACTGGTTGAGTAAGTCTTCACACTGGCTGAGTAAGTCTTCACACTGGCTGAGTAAGTCTTCACACTGGTTGAGTAAGTCTTCACACTGGCTGAGTAAGTCTTCACACTGGCTGAGTAAGTCTTCACACTGGTTGAGTAAGTCTTCACACTGGCTGAGTAAGTCTTCACACTGGCTGAGTAAGCCTTCACATCGTGTATGTCATGTTTACCTTTCCAGTCTTACTTTCTTCCATTCTTCCACAGCGGGACAACTGGAATTTCTCCACACACAACACATTGCTGTCAGTGGCTCAATAGATTTGAATTTTATCCGCCAGCAGATTCGCTGTGTCCTCTATGGAAGCCGCTGTCATAGAAATTCTGGTGTCATCAGCAAAAGATGAAACAGCGCTATGATTTATGTCTATGTCAGGTATAAGAGAAAGAGAAGTGGGGCGAGTATTGTGTCTTGGGGAACAGAGCTGTTCGCAGTGGCGGCCTCAGACTTCACTCTGGTTACTGTGTATTCTCTGGGTCCTGTTAGGAAGTTAAATATCCATCTACCCGCTTATCCAACTATTCACTTTGTGCGCATTTTGTGTGCTGTCACACTATGGTCGCACTTGTTAAAGGTTTTTGCAAAACCAGTGGACAACACTAGAGCATTCAGCTTGTCTTACATTATATCCAGTACCATTTGGTACTTGAGTTAAGAGATTTGGGGTACTGTTGACTGTGTGGTATGAACGTGAATTTTAAGGTGTGGGTAGTGGGTGATGAGGTGAGAGTTGTGGGTGTGGTAGGGTGTGAGTTCTGGGGTGCTGAAGTGTGGGGGGATGATGGGAAGCAAGAGATCGAGAGAAGTCCTTGAGTGCAAAGTTCGAGGAAAATGGGTGTTTACGGTAGGGAGGGGACAGAGAGGAGAGGAATGGAGAGGGGAGAGGAGAGGGATGGGGAGGGGAGAGAAGAGAGGTGTGGGGAGGTGAAGGGAGAGAGTGTGGCCAATATGTTTATTTTTTTTAATCCGGGGAAACTAAATTCATCAGCAACATGGGGCTTCCCCATTCACTGCACCAGAGCCACAGAAGAAACGAAGAGAGGGAGAAGAGAAAGAGGGAGGATGACAAAATTCCGAGGGAGGTGGGGGGGGGGAGACGGATGGGCTGTGTGGGATGGGTGGGAAGGGGCGTCGATGGAAGGGTAGGAGGGAGGGGTGCTGGGGGGGTTGGGTTGGGGGGGGGTCATAGCAGCACCAGCTAAAACAAATGAAGGAGATTTTTCATGTCAATGTTTCATTAAATCCTGAAATAGAGTCGGCCAACAGCAATATCCTGAAAGTTTGCCTGAAATGTGGACTCGGAACACCGTGTTAAAACTCCGCAAAGTGAAGTTTTGTTTGTTTTATCCCTGGCTATGGGAGAACTGACCCTACTATGGAGTACACGCTACTGGAGAACTTATGGTACTATGAAGTATAGGCAATTGAGTACACTATGGAGTACATTCTATGGGGTACGCAAGTAGCTGAGGCACTATGCACCTGACTCTGCCTAGTCGGAGAGTGAGTTGCATAGGTTCGAATCCTCTAACAGACACCCAAATATCTATCTGCATATTATATATATATATATATATATATATATATATATATATATATATATATATATATATATATATATATATATATATATATATATATACATATGTCGTGGCGAATAGGTAAAACTGGTCAATTAGCAAGAACTCATTTAAAATTAAGTCCTTTCTGAAATTTTCTCTTATACGTTTAAAGATATATTTTTTCATTAATGTTAATGTAAAAATTTTTAATTTTGCTCCAAAAGAATCTTAGAAAACTTACCTAACCTTATTATAACAAGAGCAATTTATTTTAGCCTAACCCAACTAAATATATTTTAGATTTGTTTACAATAATTTAATACTTAACAAACACAATGAAATATATTTTTTTCGTTATGTTCAGAATGATTTTGGTGAAATTATTGCATACACAAATTTTCGCTTGTCCTATATGGCAAGATGAGCGTTGCTATTTAAGCCAAGATCGCAAGTTCTGCCTATTCGGCACGACATATACATACATATATACATACATATATATACATATATATGTACATTATATATATATACATATATACATACATATATATATATATATATATATATATATATATATATATATATATATATATATATATATATATATATATATACATACATATATATATATATACATATATATATATATATATATATATATATATATATATATATATATATATATATATATATATATTTTTAAGGTAGTCTTTAGCAAAGCAAATAAGTGGGATCCTAACATGGCAATATTGTATGCATGTGACATTGTGTATAAGCACATCACGGTAGTGTAATTTGGTGAAATTTGCATTGCGTTCATTACATGCAAGGTATACACTGCAGCTACAATGACAGGTTGCAGCTACACCACTGTAACACCTACACCGCACCACCACACACACAATGAGCCTCATTCAGCGTTTAATTAACCAGTTTATAGCGAAATTTGTACCCGGGACTCGCTCTCTCTTTCTCTCTCTCTCTCACTCTCTCACGACCCTCGGTTTGACTCTCGGTTTGACTCTTGGTTTGACTCTCGGTTTGACTCTCGGTTTGACTCTCGGTTTGACTCTCGGTTTGACTCTCGGTTTGACTCTCGGTTTGACTCTCGGTTTGACTCTCGGTTTGACTCTCGGTTTGACTCTCGGTTTGACTCTCGGTTTGACTCTCGGTTTGACTCTCGGTTTGACTCTCGGTTTGACTCTCGGTTCGAGTCCATTACAAGTGATCGTTGAGTTAGTTGAAACATTAATCCCCCAGATCCTGTCTCAGCCAAGAATGAGTTGAAATAAAATGGTGAAAGATGTGCTGGGATCGTGATTAGCTTAGTAACGTTAAGTTGTGAGCTGCGTGTGATCTTCTGGCGAGACAACTGTTGCAGGAATGATGGTGGATGTGCTTCCTTTAAAGTGTCACCCTACCTTGGTAGATGGTCTCTGTGGTAAAAAAAAAAATATGTAGGGTAAAAAAATTATATTTAATAAAAGAGAAAAACTTAAGGAAATGAAAAAATACCAATATATATATATATATATATATAATTATTACTATTATAGTAATCAGTTGTAATTATTATAGTTATAATTAGTTATTTATAGGATAATTTTTAGAGACACTAAACTCGTAGGAGGTTATACATTACCCTGGAAACAGGAATTAAAGTGGTTTGATCCATGGAAGAGGAAGACAGCAACAATTCCCATCAGTCCAGAGCCCTTCACCAGCCCATACCATGGGTGTGACCCACACCCTGAGTGTGAATCACACCCCTGGGTGTAATTCTCACCTCTGGGTTTGACACACACACCTGGGTGTAACTCTCACCCCTGGGTGTGACCCACACCCTGGGTGAATCTGACCCACACCCCTGGGTGAATGTGACCCACACCCCTGGGTGAATGTGACCCACACCCTGGGTGAATGTGACCCACACCCTGGGTGATGCACTTGTTTATTCAACCTTTTTCCCCACCCACATGGACTAGTTGCACACCCACTACTTTCACCTGGAGTCTACCTGGAGGGCATTCCGGGGATCAACGCCCCCGCAGCCCGGTCTACGACCAGGCCTCCCGGTGGATCAGGGCCTGATCAACGAGGCTGTTACTGCTGGCCGCACGCAATCCAACGTAATAACCACAGCCCGGGTGATCCGGCATCGTCTTTAGGTATCTGTCCAGCTCCCTCTTGAAGACAACCAGGGGTAGGAGGCTGTTGAACAGTCTTGGGCCCCGGACACATACTATATTTCCTCTTAGTGTACCAGTGACGTCTCTACTTTTCACTGGGGGTATGTTGCATCGCCTGCCAAGTCTTCTGCTTTCGTATGGAGTGATTGCTGTGTGCATATTAGGGACCAGTCCCTCCAGGATCTTCCAGGTGTAGAATATGACATATCTCTCTCGCCCGCGCTCCAGTGAGTACAAGTCAAGTGCTTCCAGGTGTTCCCAGTAGTTAAGGTGCTTGATGGAACTTATACGTGCAGTAAAGGTTCTCTGTACATTCAGCAGTATTCCAGCCTAAATAGAATAAGTGATTTTAAAAGGATCATCATTGGCTTAGCATCTCTTGTCTTGAATGTTCTCATTATCCATCCTATCAGTATCCTAGCAGATGTGATAGTGACATTGTTGTGGTCCTTGAAGGTGAGATCTTCGGACATTACCACACCCAGGTCCTTCACATTACTTTTCCGCTCTGTTGTGTGATTAGAGTTTGTAGTATACTCAGTCCTAGTTATTATTTCCTCCAGTTTTCCATAAAGGAGTAGTTAGATTTTGTCTTCATTGAACATCATATTGTTCTCTGTTGCCCATTGGAAAACTTGGTTTATATCTTCTTGGAGCTTTGCCGTGTCCTTAATGGATGACACTCTTATGCAGATCCTAGTAACGTCTGCGAAGGATAATACAGTGCTGTGGTTTATATCTCTGTGTCTGATATGAGAATAAGGGACAGGATAGGTGCGAGTACCCCCACCACCATTGGCTAGTTTACACACCCACTACCCCCACCACCATGGGCTAGTTCACACCCACTACCCCCACCAGCATGGGCTAGTTCACACACCCACTACCCCGACCACCATGGGCTAGCTTACACGCCCACTACCCCCACCACCATGGGCTAGCTCACACACACACTACCCCCACCACCATGGGCTAGTTCACACACACACTACCCCCACCACCATAGGCTAGATCATACACCCACTACCCCCACCACCATGGGCTAGATCACACACACACTACCCCCATCACCATGGGCTAGTTCACACACACACTACCCCCACCACCATTGGCTAGATCACACACACACTACCCCCACCACCATGGGCTAGTTCACACAAACACTACCCCACCACCATGGGCTAGTTCACACACCCACTACCCCCACCAGCATGAGCTAGTTCACACACCCACTACCCCCACCAGCATGGGCTAGTTCACACACCCACTACCCCCACCACCATGGGCTAGCTTACACGCCCACTACCCCCACCACCATGGGCTAGTTCACACACACACTACCCCACCACCATGGACTAGATCACACACACACTACCCCCACCACCATGGGCTAGTTCACACAAACACTACCCCCACCACCATGGGCTAGATCACACACCCACTACCCCCACCACCATGGGCTAGATCACACACACACTACCCCCACCACCATGGGCTAGTTCACACACACACTACCCCCACCACCATAGGCTAGATCATACACCCACTACCCCCACCACCATGGGCTAGATCACACACACACTACCCCCATCACCATGGGCTAGTTCACACACACACTACCCCCACCACCATTGGCTAGATCACACACCCACTACCCCCACCACCATGGGCTAGCTCACACACACACTACCCCCACCACCATGGGCTAGCTCACACACACACTACCCCCACCACCATGGGCTAGCTCACACACACACTCCCCCCACCACCATGGGCTAGCTCACACACCCACTAGCCCCACCACCATGGGCTAGCTCACACACCCACTACCCCCACCACCATGGGCTAGATCACACACCCACTACCCCCACCACCATGGGTTAGCTCACACACCCACTACCCCCACCACCATGGGCTAGTTCACACCCACTACCCCCACCACGATGGGCTAGTTCACACACCCACTACCCCCACCACCATGGGCTAGTTTACACACCCACTACCCCCACCACCATGGGCTAGTTCACACCCACTACCCCCACAACGATGGGCTAGTTCACACACCCACTACCCCCACCACCATGGGCTAGTTTACACACCCACTACCCCCACTACCACGGGCTAGATCACACACACACTACCCCCACCACCATGGGCTAGATCACACACACACTACCCCCACCACCATGGGCTAGATCACACACACACTATCCCCACCACCATGGGCTAGCTCACACACCCACTACCCCCACCACCATGGGCTAGTTCACACACACACTACCCCCACCACCATGGGCTAGCTCACACACCGACTACCCCCACCACCATGGGCTAGATCACACACCCACTACCCCCACTACCATGGGCTAGATCACACACACACTACCCCCACCACCATGGGCTAGATCACACACACACTACCCCCACCACCATGGGCTAGATCACACACACACTATCCCCACCACCATGGGCTAGACCACACACCCACTACCCCCACCACCATGGGCTAGTTCACACACACACTACCCCCACCACCATGGGCTAGCTCACACACCGACGACCCCCACCACCATGGGCTAGATCACACACACACTACCCCTACCACCATGGGCTAGCTCACACACCCACTACCCCCACCACCATGGGCTAGATCACACACCCACTACCCCCACCACCATGGGCTAGCTCACACACCCACTACCCCCATCACCATGGGCTAGATCACACGCACTACCCACACCACCATGGGCTAGATCACACACCCACTACCCCCACCACCATGGGCTAGCTCACACACCCACTACCCCCACCACAATGGGCTAGTTCACACACACACTACCCCCACCACCATGGGCTAGCTCACACACCGACTACCCCCACCACCATGGGCTAGATCACACACCCACTACCCCCACCACCATGGGCTAGATCACACACACACTACCCCCACCACCATGGGCTAGTTCACACACACACTACCCCCACCACCATGGGCTAGATCACACACCTACTACCCCCACCATGGGCTAGTTCACACACACTACCCCCACCACCATGGGCTAGTTCACACACACGCTACCCCCACCACCATGGGCTAGTTCACACACACACTACCCCCACCACCATGGGCTAGTTCACACACACACTACCCCCACCACCATGGGCTAGTTCACACACACACTACCCCCACCACCATGGGCTAGTTCACACACACACTACCCCCACCACCATGGGCTAGATCACACACCCACTACCTCCACCACCATGGGCTAGATCACACACCCACTACCTCCACCACCATGGGCTAGTTCACACACACACTACCCCCACCACCATGGGCTCGAGCACACACCCACTACCCCCACCATGGGCTAGTTCACACACACACTACCCCCACCACCATGGGCTAGTTCACACACACACTACCCCCACCACCATGGGCTAGATCACACACCCACTACCTCCACCACCATGGGCTAGCTCACACACCCACTACCTCCACCACCATGGGCTAGATCACACACCCACTACCTCCACCACCATGGGCTAGATCACACACCCACTACCTCCACCACCATGGGCTAGATCACACACCCACTACCTCCACCACCATGGGCTAGATCACACACCCACTACCTCCACCACCATGGGCTAGCTCACACACCCACTACCTCCACCACCATGGGCTAGATCACACACCCACTACCTCCACCACCATGGGCTAGCTCACACACCCACTACCTCCACCACCATGGGCTAGTTTATACTCTTTCAGAGAAGATACGCGTGTTAGATTAAATTCAGTAGAGTGCTATTTTCTGTTTATGCTTTTGTGAGTTGTTATTATTGTGGGGGTTATAACAGACATATATGCATACTCTCTCTCTCTCTCTCTCTCTCTCTCTCTCTCTTAATATACACACTAACGCAACAGAAAGAGAGTTTATTGACAAGAGCCTTTAAGACATGGTAATCAGCAC